>NW_026000081.1:1402298-1431775 GCF_001458135.2 Marmota marmota marmota
CAGGCTACCTGTGTTATCCTACTTCTCGCCGTCGTCACGATGCAGGATGCGAGGCAAGGCACTGCACTTGAGTGATCCCTCAACGGACCTCAAGGAAAGCATGTCCTATTGCATGCGGGTTTGACGTCCACGCCCCGCCCTACGAAAAAAGGCGTCGGCTGATATGGGACCAGGTCTAGGGAAGGGCCCTCCTTAGGACTGAACCATACATTGCAGCCACTTCTGCACAGTGGGATAGGACCTCTACTTTCGCCTGCATTGTTTTATAAAATAGAAGGGGGAACTGTGGTGAGCCGTTCTAATTAGACCGTGGCCGCCATTAGAAGATGGCGCCGGCTTCCACTGTGGCCTGTGATAAACAACTCCTAATATGGAGAATTGGCACGCAATCCCTTACCACCCTATGAGAAAGGTCCACGTGGCAGCTTAAGATTGGTATGCTGGAGGCTTTATTAGGCTGTGCTTGGGCGCTCGGCGACGGGTCACTAGAAGATGATACATGAATCAAGGCCTGAATAAACTGCTGAAGGAAGAATCCTGTGTCGTGTTTTCCCTTGCCGGCGAGGGGTCGCGGCACCCTCTACCTTGGGTGTGGAGGTTTGTGGAGCTTCCCCAGACCCCCAGGTTAGGGAGACCTCCACCCCAGTGGGGGGAGTTCCCTCTACCCGGGGTGCTGTGGTATGGGGAGCTCCCTCCAACTCCCAGGATACAGGGACCTCCCGCAGATGGGAGGAATCTCCTCTACCCTGCTGCGGTGGTGTGGGGAACTCCCCCCAACACCCAGGTTAGGGGGACCTCTGCCCTGGCAGGTGGAGTCCCCTCTACCATGAATGTGGTGGTGTGGGGAGTCCCCCCCCATTCCCAGGTTAGGGGGACCTCCGCCCCAATGGGGGAGTCTCCTCTACCCTGGGTGTGGTGGAGTGGGGAGCTCCCCACGAAACCTGGGTCAGGGGTACCCCCGCCCTGGAGAGGGGAGTCCCATCCACCCTGGGTGAGGTGGTGTGGGGAGCTCCCCCCAACACCTCGGTCAGGGGGACACCCGCTCTGGGACCCCTGCCCAGGAGCGGGGAGTCACATCTACCCTGGGTGCGGGGATGTCGGTAGCTCTCCCCAGATAACTGGGTCAGGGGGACCCCCACCTGGGAAAGGGGAGTCCCCTCTACCCTGGTTGCTCTCATGTGGGGAGCTCCCCATGACACCCGGGTCAGGGTGACCCTCGTTGGGAGGGGGGATTCACTTCTACTCTGGATGCGGTGGTGTGGGGAACTCCCCCCCACATCTGGATCAGAGGGACCCCTACCCGGGAGAGGGGAGTCTCCTCTACCCTGGGTTTGCTTGTATGGAGAGCTTCCTCCGACACCCGAGTCAGGAGGACCCCAGCCTGGGAGTGGGTAGTCCCCTCTACCTTGGGAGCGGTGGGGTGGGGAGTTCCCCCGAAAAACCGGGTCATGTGGAACCCTGCCTGGGATGAGGGGTGCCCTCTACACTGGGTGCGGTGGGAATTTCCCTCAACACCCCCGTCAGGGGACCCATCCCCTTAAAGTGGGGAGTCCCCTCTACCCTGGGTACAGTCAGGAGCTCACCGGAAACCCAGTTCAGGGGAACCCCCATCCTGGAGGGGGAGTCCCCTCTAGCCTGTGTGCGGTTGGAAGCTCTCCCCACACTAGGGTCAGGGAGACACCCACCCTGGAGGAGGGAGTTTTCTCTACCATGGGTGCATTCTGGAGCTCTCCCCAGTTCATGGGGACCCCCCCACCCTAGAGGTGGGGGTTCCCTATACACAGGGTGCAGTGGGGAACTACCCCTGACACGCGGGTTAGGGGGACCCATGCCCTGGAGGAGGGAATCCACTCTAACTTAGGTGCAGTGGGGAGCTCCCTCTGACACCCAGGTTAGAGATACTTTCTCCGGGGGAAGATTCCCCTCTACTCTGGGTGCAGTGGTGTACAGAGCTTCCCCTGAAGCCCAGGTTATGGGGACCTGCCTTCCGGAGGGAAGAGTCCCCTCTACCCTTGGTGTAGTGGTTATCTTCCCCCGACACCCAGTTTAGGGGGACCCCCGCCCTAGAGGCTGGAGTCCCCTCTACCCTGGATGCGGAGGGGAGCTCCACCTGACACCCCGGTTAGAGGGAACACCGCCATGGAGGGGGGAGTCCCCTCTACCCTGGGTGCAGTAGGGATCTCCCCCGACAACCGTGTTAGGGGCACCCCTGCCCTGGATGGGGGAGTCCCCTCTACCCTGGGTGTGTTGGGTAGCTCTGCCCGACACCCGAGTTAGTGGGACCCTGTCCTGGAGCGGGGAGTCCCCTCTACCCTGGATGCGGTGGGGAGATTTCATGGACACCCAGGTTAGGGCTACCCCCACCATGGAAGGGGGAGTTCCCTATAACCTGAGTTTGGTGGGGAGCTCCCCCAGACACCCGGGTTAGGGGGATCCCCGTCCTGGAGTGGGAGACCCCTCTACCCTGGGTGTGGTGGTGTGAGGAGCTCCCCACCCGGGTTAGGGAGACCCGCACTTGGAGGGCAGAGTCTTCTCTACCCTGGGTGCTATGGGGAGCTCCCCCCGACACCCAGTTTAGGGGGACCCGCCCGCTGAAGTGCGGAGACCCTCTACTTTGGGTGAGGTGTGTAGCTCTCCCCAATACCCAGTTTAGGGGGACCTTCCCCTGGAGGGGGGAGTCCCCTATACCCTGGGTGTTGTGGGGAGCTGTTTTAACACCCATTTTTGTGGGACCCCAGGAGGTGAGAGTCCCCTCTACCCTGGGTGCAGTGGGGAGCTCCACCTGACACCCAGTTTAGGGGGACCCACCCCCTGGAGGGCGGAGTCCTTTCTACCCTAGCTCCCCAGACACCCAGTTTAGGGGGATGCCATGTGGAGGGATAGTCACTTCTACCCTGGGATGCGGTGAGGAGTTCCCCCTGACACCCAGTTTAGGGGGACCTCCCTCATGGAGGGGAGAGTACCCTCTACCCTGGGTGCTGTGGGAAGCTCCCCCTGACCCACAATTTAGGGGAACCTTCCCCATGGAGTGGGGAGTCCCCTTTAACCTGGGTGCATTAGAGTACAGAGCTCCCCCCCACACCCAGGTTAGGGGGATCTCCTCTCTGAAGAAGGGAGTCCCCTCTATCCTGGGTGCGGTGGTGTATGGAGCTCCGCTTGATATCCAGGTTAGGGGTACCTCCACCGTGGAAGGAGTCTCCTCTACCCTCAGTTCGGTTGTGTGGGGAGCTCCCCATAACACCCGGGTCAAGGGGAACACAGCCCTGGAGGGGGAAATCCCCTCTACCTTGGATGTGGTGGTGTGGGGTGTTCTCCTGAACACCCAGGTCATGGGGATTCCCACCCTGGCACGGGGAGTCCCCTCTACTCTGTGTGCAGTGGTGTGGGGAACTCACCCCAACACCCGAGTCCGGGGGTTCCCTGCGCTGAAGAGGGGAGTCCCCTCTACACTAGGTGCAGTGGTGTGGGGAGCTCCCTCCAACACCTGGGTTAGAGGGACCCCGCCATGAATGAGGGAGTCCCCTTTCCCATGGGTGAGGTGGTGTGGGAAGCTCCCCCCGACACCCGGGTTAGGGGTACCCCAGCTCTGGAGGGGGGAGTCCAATCTCCCCTGGGTGTGGTGATGTGGGGAGCTCCCCCCACCACCCAGGTTAGGGGGACCCCCGGCCTGGAGGGTGGAGTCCCCTCTCCCCTGGGTCTGGTGGTGTGGGGAGCTCCCCCACCCACCCTGGAGGGTGGAGTTCCCTCTCCCCTGGATGCAGTGGTGTGGGAAACTCCCCCCACCACCTGGGTGAGGGGGACCCCTGCCCTGGAGGGGTGAGTCCCTGTTGAGAGCCACAGCCGAGGGGCCCCAGCAAACTTCCAGCTGCCAGCAAACTTCCAGCTGCCAGCTGATGATTGGCTCACAGCAGCCCCAGCAACATCTAGCTGATTGGCTCCTCTGCGGTGATGCTCATTGGGCTGTTTCCCTGCCCTTTCAGACCACGGAGCTGCTCATTGGGGGGCTTTTTTGGCTCCGCCCACACAACCTAGCCAATCAGCCTCAAGAGCAGGAGGATGGGGGGAGGTGGGGAGGCTTGTGGTTGAGGGAGAGGCTTGTGGGAAGCCAGTGGTGGCAGTTGGGGCTCTGAGGGTTTTTCCTGAGGAGCTATTTTGTTTTTTACTAATTTCTGATCCCATATTTCTACTATAATACAACCCAACAAGATAACACCAAACAAAACCCAGATAGAATGAAATAAAAATGGAACAACAAAAAATCATTATAGCCTTTCTCCCTATCTGTTTCTCAGACGCAAATAGTTTTTCCTCAGATGTGAGCGGTTTTTCTTCTGTCTCACTCATCTCCAGGGACAGGCAACTTAAAACAAAAGTGAAGCAAAACAAAAGAGGAATCTTAAAATGGCTACCCATCCTCTTGCCCTGCCCTCAGGGGAGAGCAGTTTACCTTATCACTTACCCTCAGTTGCTCCCCCTGCGAGCCACCAAATGCCGCAGTCTGGCTGGGCACAATCAGGAGCCACTTGTCAAAAGAAACTAACTTTATTTTTAGAACCACACACACCAAACAAAACAGCTCCTCAGGAAAAACCCTCAGAGCCCCAACTGCCACCACCGGCTTCCCACAAGCCTCTCCCTCAACCACAAGCCTCCCCACCTCCTGGTATGGGGAGCTCCCCTCGCCACCAGGGTTAGGGGAACCCCTGCCCTAGAGTGGTGAGTCCCCTCTCCCCTGGGTGCCTTCATGTGAGGAGCTCACCCCCCATCCCCGCCACCTAGGTTAGGGAGACCCCCGCCCTGGAGGGGATGGAGTCCCTTCTCCCCTGGGTGCCGTGGTGTGGGAGCTCCCCCACCACCCAGGTTAGGCGACCCCCACCTTGAGGGGTGAATCCCCTCTTCCCTGGGTGTGGTGGTTTGGGGACCCCCCCAACACCCGGGTTAGTGAGATCCTCGCCCTGGAGGGGAAAGTCCTGTCTCACCTGGGTTGGTGTTGTGGGGAGCTCCCCCTGACACCAGGGTTAGGGGACCCCTGTCCTGGATGGGGGAGTCCCATCTCCCCTGGGTGTGGTATTGTGGGGAGCTCCACCCGACACCCGGGTTAGGGGGACCTCCACCCTGGAGGGAGGAAGTCCCCACTCCCCTCGGTTCGGTGGTGTGTTTAGCTCCCCCAACCACCCAGGTTAGGGGTATCCCCACGCTGAAGGGTGGAGTCCCTTCTCCCCTGGGTGCAGTGGTGTGGGAGCTAGGGAGCTCCCTCCCCACACGGGTTAGGGAGACCTCCACCCTGGAGGGGTGAGTCTCCTCTCTCCTTGATGTGGTGGTGTGGGGAGCTCCCCCCACCTACCAGGTAAGGGGGACGCCAGACCTAGAGGGGGCAGTCCCCTCTCCCCTGGGTGCGGTCATGTGGGAGCTCTCCCCGACACCCAGGTTAGGGTGATACCCACTCTGGAGAAGGCAATTCCGTCTCCTGTGTTGCGGTGGTATGGGAGCTCCATCGGACACCCGGTTTAGGTTTAGGGGGACCCCTGTGCTGGAAGGCAGAGTCCCCTTTCCCCTGGTTGTGGTGGTGTAGGGAGCTGCCCTCCACACGCGGGTCAGGGGTAGCCCACCCTAGAGGCGGGATCCCTTCTCCCTTGGGTGCTGTGGAGAGCTTCCCCTGACACCCAGTTTTAGGGGACCCCCGCCCTAAAGAAGGGGTTTCCTGTACCCTGGGTGCGGTGGGGAGCTCTTCCCGACACCCGGGTCAGAAGGACCCCCGCCCTGGAGGGGGAGGTCCCCTCTACCATGACTGTGGTGGGGAGCTTCCCCCAACACCCAAGTCAGGGAACCAACAGCCCTGGAGGGGGGGATCCCCTCTACCCTGAGTGCGATGGGGAGTTCCAATCTACACTCCTGGAAGGGGGACTCCCACCCTGAAAGGAGGGTCCCGTCTTCCTGGGTGCAGTGGGGAGCTCAACCCGACATCTGGGTTAGCGGGAACCGGCCCTGGAGGGGAGGGTTCCCTCTCCCCTGGGTGTGGTGGGAGCTCCCCCTGACACCCCGGTCAAGGGACCCCTGCCCTTGAGCGGCAGTCGCGTCTTCCCTGGGTGCAGTGGGGAGCTCCCCCCCGACACCCGGGTCAGGGGGACCCCACCCTGGAGGGGGGTCCCTCTGCCCTGGGTGCAGTGGGGAGCTTTCCCTGACACCTGAGTCAGGAAGATCCCCGCTCTGGAGGGGGATCCCCTCTCCCCTGGATGCATTGGGGAGATCCCCACCCCCGACACCTGGGTCAGGAGGACCCCTGCCCTGGAAGGGGGGTCCCCTCTACTCTGGGTGCAATGTGGAGCCCCCAAGACACCCCGGTCAGTGGGACCCCGGCCCAGAAGGTGAGGTCCACTCTACCCTGGGTTCAGAGGGGAGCTCAGCCCGAGACCTAGGTCATGGGGACCTCCAAACTAGAGGTGGGGGAACATGTCAGAAGGACCCCTGAACTTGAGAAGAGGGGTCCCCTCTACCCCAGGTGAGGTGGGGAGCTACCCCAGACACTTGGGTCAGGGGGACACCCGCCCTGGAGGGGCAGGTCCCTTTACCCTGGGTGCGGAGGGAAACCTCCCTTGAAACCCAGGTCTGGCAGACATCCTCTCTGGTGGGGATCACCTCTACTCTGAGTGCAGTGGATAGCTCCCCCTTATACCGGGGTCAGGGGGAGACCAGCCCTGGAGAGGGGGGTGCCCTCTACCCTGGGTATGGTGGGGAGCTCCCCCTGACACCTGGGTCAGAAGGACCCCGCCTTGGAGGAGGGTCCCCTCTACCCTTGGTGGGTGCGGAGCTCTCCCTGACACCCGAATCAGAGGGACCCCGTTCTGGTGGAAGGGGTTAACTCTACACTGGGTGCAGTGGGGATACCCAGTTTAGGGGACCCCCACCCTGAATGGGGGGTCCCCTCTAACCTGGGTGCGGTGGGGAGCTCCCTCCAACACCCGGGTCAGTGAGACCCCCGCCCAGAAGGGAGCGTCAACTCTACCCTTGGTGTGGTGTGGAGCCTTCCCCAACACCCAGGTCAGGGGGATACCTGCCCTAAAGAGGAGGGGGCCCCTCTACCCTGGGTGCAGTGGGGAGCTCCCCTCGAAACCTGGGTCAGGGGGACACCTGCCCTGGAGAGGGTGTTCCCACTACACTAAGTGCCGGTAGGGAGTTCCCTAGACACCTGGGTTAGGGGGACCCCACTTCCAGGGCTGGGGTGCCCCTGACCCAGGTGTCGGGGGGGAGCTCCCCACCACACCCAGGGTAGAAGGGACCCCCCTTCAGGGCGGGGGTCCTTCTAACATGGGTGTCAGGGGAGCTCCTCACCTCACCCAAGTTAGAGGGGACCCCCCTCCATGGCGGGAGTCTCCCTGACCCAGGTGTTGGGTGGCGCTACTAACCGCACCCAAAGTAGTGGTGACGCCCCCTTCAGGGCAGGCATCCCCCGGGCCCCGGGTATCAAGGGGAGCTCCCCACCGCACCCAGGATAGAGGAAACCCACATCCAGGACGGGGGTTCCCCTGACCTGGTATTGGGGGGGAGCTCTCCACCGCTCGCAGGGTAGAGAGGACCTCCCCTCCAGTGCAGGGGTCCCCTAGACCTGGGTGTTGGGGGGAGCTCTCCACTGCACGCAGGGTAGAGGGGACCCGCCCTCCAGGGTGGGGGTTCCCCTGACACAGGTGTCCGGGGAGCTCCCCACCGCACCAAGGGTAAAGGGGACCCCCACCTACAGGGCTAGAGTCCCCCTGACCCGGGTGTCTGGGGGAGTTCTCCACCGCACCCAGGGTAGAGAGGACCTCCCCTCCAGTGCGGGGTCCCCTAGACCTGGGTGTCGTGGGGAGCTCTCCACCGCATGCAGGGTAGAGGGGACCCGCCCTCCAGGGTGGGGATTCCTCTGACACGGGTGTCAGGGGAGCTCCCCACCATACCCAGGGTAGAGGGAACCCCCCCTCCAGGCAGGGGTCCTTCTGACCGGGATGTCGGGTGTCGATCCCCTCTGCACCCAGGATAGAGTGCACCCCCCTCCAGGGCGGGGGTCCCCCTGACACGGGTGTCACAGCAAGCTCCCCACCGTACCAACAGTAGAGATGACCCCCCTATCCAGGCCAGGTATCACCCTGACCCTGGTTTCGAGGGGAACTCCCCACTGACACCCGGGGTTAAGGGGACCCACCCCTTCAGGGCAGGGATCCCCCTTACACGGGTGTGGGGGGAGCTCCCCACTGTACCAAGGGTAGAAAGTACCCCCCTCTAGGGCGGGAGTTCCCTGACCCAGGTGTCAGGGAGAGCTCTCCACTGCACCCGGGCTATAGGGGCCCCCTCATCCAGAGAGGGGGTCCCAGTGACCCGGGTGTTGGGGGAGCTCCCCACCACACCCAGGGTAAAGGAGAACCCAGTCCAGGGGGGGGGCTCCTCATGTCCTGGTATGGGGAAAGCTCCCCGCCCTGGAGGGGGGTCCCCTCTACCCTGGGTGCGGTCGGAATCTCGCCCCCGACACCCGGGTCATTTGAACTCAGCCCTGAATGGGGGGTCCACTCTACCCTGGTGCAGTGGGGAGCTTCCCCCAAGACCAGGGTCATGGGGACCCCCCAACCTAGAGTATGGTCCCCTCTACCCTGGGTGCATTGGGGAAATCCCCACGACACCCGGGTGAGGGGAACCCGCACCAGGAGGAGTGGGTACCCTCTACCCTGGGTGCGGTGGGGAGCTCCCACCAACACACGGGTCAGGGGGATCTCCACCCTGGAGAAGGGGTCCCACTACCCTGGGTGCGGTGGAGAGCTCCCCCTGATACCTGAGTCATGGGACAACCGCCCAGGTGGGGGGTACCCTCTACCCTGGGTGCGTTGGGGAGCACCCCGAGACACCCAGGTTAGGAGGACCCCCGCTTGGGGTGGTGTACCATCTACCCTGGGTGCGGTGGAAAACTCACCCTGACTCCCAAGTTAGGGGGACCCCCGCCCTGGAGTGGGTATCCTCTCCCCTGGATGCGGTTGGTAGCTTCCCCCAACACCAAGGATAGGCGGACCCCTGCCTTTAGTAGGGGGTTCCCTCTCCCCTGGGTGCAGTGAGGAACTCCCCCCGACACCCGGGTCTGGGCAACCCCCGCCCTGGAGAGCGGGTCCCCTCTACCCTGGGTGTGGTAAGGAGCTCCCCTCGACACTCAGGTAAGGGGGATCCCCGCCCTGGAGAGGGCCCCCTCTACCCTGGGTGCAGTGGGGAGCTCCCCCCAAACCCAAGTTAGGGGGACAACCGCACGGGAGGGATGGTCCCCTCTACTCTGGGTGCTGTAAGGAGCTCCCCACAACACCCGGGTCAGGAGGCCCCTGCCCTGAGGGTTCCCTCTCCCCTGGGTGCGGTGGGTAGTTCCCCGGGAACACCCGGGTCAGGGGGCCCTCGGCCTTTGAGGGGGGGTCCCGTCTTCACTGGGTGCTATGGGGAGCTGCCTCAAACACCCAGGTGGGGAATCCCCTCTACCCGGGGTGCAGTGGGGAGCTTACCCCGACACCCTGGTCAGGGGTACCCCACCCTGGAGTGGGGGACCTCTCTACACTGGGTGTGCTGTGGAGCTTCCCCGAAACCCTGGTTGGGGGACCCCTGCCCTGGAGGAGTAGGTCCCCTCTACCCTGGGTGCAGTGGGGAGCTCTTCTTGACACTTGGGTCAGGGTGACCCCCACCCTAGAAGGGGGGGACCCTCTATCCTCTGTGCAGTGGGGAGGTCACTTGGGTCACTAGGACCCCCGCCCTGGACGAGGGTCCCCTCTACACTGGGTGCAGTGTGGAGCTTTCCCCAACACTCAGGTCATGGGGACCCATGCCCTGGAGAGGGGGGGTCCCCTCATCCCTGGGTGCAGTGGGGAGCTCTTCTTGATACTTGGGTCAGGGGGAACCCCGCCATGGAGGGGGTGTCCCCTCTACCTTGCTTGCGGTGGGGAACTCCCCCGACACCCAGGTCGCTAGGACCTCTGCAATGGAGGTATGGTCTCCGCAAATCTGGGTGCGGTGGGGAGCTCCCCCTGACATTCTGGTCAGGGGGACCCGCATTTGGAGGGGGATCTCCTCTACTCAGGATGCGGTGGGGCACTTTCCCTGACACCTGGGTTTGGGGGACCCCTGACTTGGAGGGGTGGGTTCCTCTACACTGTGTGCGGTGAGGAGCTCCCCCAAACAAGTGAGTTAGGGGGACCCTTGCCCTGGAGGTGGGGTTCCCTTTACCCTGGTGAGAGTTGAGAGCTCCCCCCCACACCCGGGTTAGTAGGACCCCTGCCCTGGAGAAGGGGTCCCTCTACCCTGGGTGCGGTGGGGAGCTGCCCCAAAACCTGGATTAGGGGGACCCTTGCCCTGGAGGTGGGGTTCCCTTTACCCTGGTGAGTTAAGAGCTCCCCCCGACACCCGGGTTAGTGGGACCCCTGCCCTGGAGGAGGGGTCCCTCTACCCTGAGTGCAGTGGGTAACTCCCCCCCGACACCCAGGTTATGGGGACCCTTGCCATGCAGGGGCGTTCCCCTCTACCCTGGTGCATTGAGGGCTCCCCCTGACACCCGGGTTAGGGGGACCTTTGATCTGGAGGGGAGTCACCTCTACCCTGGGTGCTGTGGGGAGCTCCATCCCACACCCCAGTCAGGGGGACCCCTGCTCTGGAGGGGGGTCCCCTTTACACTGGGTGCTGTGGGGACCTCCCCCCAACTCCAGGGTTAGGGGGGCCCTTGCCCTGGAGGGGGGTTCCCTATACCCTGGGTGTGGTGGGGAGCTCCCCCCAACACCCAGGTTAAGGAGACCTTCTCCCTGGATGTGGGGATCTCCTCTACCCTGGGTGTGGTGGTGACATCCCCCCGACACCCGGGTCAGGGGGAATCCCACCTGGATTGGGGGTCCCCTCTACTCTCGGTTCAGTGGTCAGTTCCACCCGACACCCGGGTTAGGGGGACCCCCGCCCTGGAGGAGGGGTCCCCTCTACCCAGGGTGCAGTGTGGCGCTCCCCCGGACACATGGATTAGGGGGAACCCCATTCAGGATGGGAGAGTCCACTCTAACCTGGGTGCAGTTGGGAGCTCCCTCAGACAACCAAGTTAGAGGAACGTTCGCCCTGGAGGGGGAGTTTCCTCTACCCTGGGTGCGGTGGTGTACAGAGCTCCCCTTGAAGCCCCGGTTATGGGGAACTGCCCCCTGGATGGGGTGGTCCCCTCTACCCTGGGTGCGGTCAGGAGCTCCCCCCAACACCCGAGTCAGGGGGACCACTGACCTGTAGGTGGGTCCCCTCTACTCTGGGTGCGGTAGGGAAATCCCCCTGATACCCAGGTCAGGGGGACTCCCACCCTGGATTGGGGGGTCTCCTCTACCCTGGTTGTAGTGTGGATCTCCCCCACACACACCCGGGTCATGAGGACCCCCACCCTGGAGGGAAGGTCCCCTCTACCATGGGTGCGGTCAGGAACTCCCCCAACACCCGGGTCAGTGGGACCCCCGCCCTGGATGGGGGTGTCCCCATCCCTGGATGGGGGAGTCCCCTTCCCTGGTTGTGGAGGGGAGCTCCCCCTGTCCTGGAGAAGGGAGTCCCCTCTACCCTGGGTGGGGTGGTGTACAGAGTTCACCCAGAAGCCCAGGTAATGGGGAACCCTGCCCTGGGGGGGGTCCCCTCTACCCTGGGTGTGGTGGAGCTCCCTTCGACAACCAGGTTATGGGCACCAGCCCCCTGGAATGGAGAGTCCCCTCTACACCGTTTGAGGTCAGGAACCCCGCCAACACCAAGACAGGGGGACCCCCACCCTGGAAGAGGAAGTCGATCTACCCTGGGTGCAGTCGGAAGCTCTTCTTGACATTTGGGTCAGGGGAACCCACACTCTGGTTGGGGGGGTCCCTTCTACCCTGGTTGCGGTGGGGCTTTCCCCCCACACCTGGGTCAGGGGGAACCCCGTCCTGGAGGGGTGTCCCCTCTACCCTGGGTGCGGTGGGGAGCTGCCCCTGACACTCTGGTTCGGGGGGTCATCCACCATGGAGTGGGAGTCAACTCTACCCTGGGGGAGGGGGGGAGGAGCTCCCCCATACACACACCACGGTTACGGGGAACCCCGCCCTGGAGGGTGGAATCCCCTCTACCTAAGGTGCGGTGGGGAGCTCCCCCAACACCCGGG
This sequence comes from Marmota marmota marmota, assembly GCF_001458135.2. Lineage (NCBI taxonomy): Eukaryota > Metazoa > Chordata > Mammalia > Rodentia > Sciuridae > Marmota > Marmota marmota. Next base: position 1,414,432 of record NW_026000081.1, read on the forward strand.
TTAAAGGACCCCTCGCCATGGAGCGGGGAGTCCAGTCTTCCCTGAGTGCAGTGTGGAGCTTCCCCAGACACCCGGGTCGGGGAATCCCCGCCCTGGAGGTAGGTTCCATTCTTCCCTGGTTGTGGAGGGGAGCTCCCCTGAGACCCGGGACATAAGAACCCCCCGCCCTAGAGGGGGTGTCCCCTCTACTCTGGATGCAGTGGGGATCTCCCCCCGACATCCGGATTAGTGGGACTCCCACTAAGGAGGGGGGGGTCCACCTACCTTGTGTGCGGTGGGGAGCTCCCCCGGAGACCCGTGTCATGGGGATCCCGGCCCTAGATGGGGGCTCCCATCAAGTGGCTGCAGTGGGGAGCTCCACCCGACACCCAGATCAGGTTAACCCCCGCCTTGGAATCGGGGTCCCCTCTACCCTGGGTGTGGTGGGGAGCTCCCCCCAACACCCGCATCAGTAGGACAACCGCCCAGAGAGGGTATCCTCTACACTGGGTGCGGTGAGGAGCTCCCTCCGACACCTGGGTTAGGGGGACCCCAGCCTTATAGGGGGTTCCCCTCAGGGGAACAACCGTCAGGGGGGGATACCATCTACCCTGGGTACCGTTGAAACCTCCCCCCCCCCACACCTGGCTTAGGGGGACCCTTGTCATGGAGTGGGTACCATCACCCCTGTGTGTGGTGGGGAGCTCCCCCCACCACAACCGGAGAAGGGGGAGCCCCGCCCTGGAGTAGGGGATTCCCTGTACCCTAAGTTCAGTGAAGAGCTCCCCCTCCCCCAACACCCACCCTGGATGGGTTTCCCCTCTAACCTGGGTACAGTGGGGTGCTCCACCCGACACCCGGGTCTGGGGGACCCCTGCCCTTGAAAGGGGGGTCCCTTCTACCTTGGATGCAGTGGGGAGCTCCCCCTGAAACCCAGGCCAGGGGGACCTCCACCCTGGAGTAGCGGATCCTCTTATCCTTGGTGCGGTGGAGAGCTCCCCCAGCACCCGGGTTAGGAGGACTCCCGCCCTGAAGAGGGGGGGCCCCCTCTACCTTGGGTGTCGTGGGGAGCTCCCTCCAACATCTGAGTCAGGGGGAAACCCGCCCTGGAGGTGGGGTCCCTCTACCCTGGGTGTGGTGGGGAGCTCCCCTAGACACCCGTGTCAGGAGACCCCTAGTCTGGAAGGCGGGGTCCCCTTAACCCTGGGTGTGGTGGGAACCTACACCCGACACCAGGAACAGAGGGACCCCAGCCCTGGAGGAGGGGGTTCTCTCTCCCCTGGGTGCCGTGGGAAGCTCCCCTCGACAACCAGGTCTAGGGACCACCACCCTGGAGAGTGGGTTGCATCTTCCTTGGGTGTGGTTTGGAGCTGCCGCTGAAACCCGGGTCGGGGGATCCCTGCCCTGAAGAAGGGTCCACTCTACAGTGGGTGCGGTCTCCCCAGAGACCCGGTTCATAAGTACCCCAGCCCTAAAACGGGGGTCCCCTCTACCCTGCGTGCGGTGGGGAGCTCCCACTGACAATCGGGTCAGGGCAATCTCGCCCTGGAGGGGAAATCCCATACACCCTTGGTGCGGTGGGGATCTCCCCTTGAAACTGGGTCAGGAGGACCCCCACCCTGAAGAGGGGGGTCCCCTCTACCCTGGTTGCTGTGGGAAGTTTTCCACGACACTCAGGTCAGGGGTCCCCTGCCCTGGAAGGGGGAGGCCCTCTACCGTGGGTGCAGTGGGGAGCTCCACCAGACACCGGGATCAGGGGAACCCCTGCCCTGGAGAGGGGGGTCCCCGCTACCCTGGGTGCAGTGGGGAGCCCTTCTTGACACTTGGGTCAGGGGGACCCCCTCCCAGGAGAAGGGGTCCCCTCTACCCTGGGTGTGGTGGGGAACTCCCCCCACACCCGGGACAGTGGGAACCCCGCCTTGGAAGAGGGTTCCCTCTACTCTGGGTGCGGTGGGGAGCTTCCCTTGAGAACTGGGTCATGGAGTCCCCCGCCCTAGAGGGGGGGGGCCCTCTACCCTGGGTGCGGTGGGGAGCTCACACCGACATCCGGGTAAGGGGGACCCCTGCCCAGGAGGGGGGTAATTGCTACCCTGGGTGCGGTGGGGTGATTTCCTTGACACCCAAGTGAGGGGGACCCCCACCCTGGATGGGTGGGTCCTCTCTATTCTGGGAGTGGTGGGGAGTTCCCCTAGACATCCTGGTGAGGGGGAACCCCTCTCTGGAAAGCAGGGGTCTCCTCTTCCCTGGGTGCTGTGGGGAGCTCCCCCTGACACTTTGGTCAGGGCAACCCCCACCCTGGAGGGGGTCCCCTCTACCCTCTGTGCAGTGGGAAGCTATTCTTGACACCCAGGTCTGGGTGACCCCCAGACCTGGGGGGATCCCCTCTACCTTGGGTACCTTGGGTGCAGTGAGTAGCTCTCCCTGATACCTGAGTCAGGGAGACCCCCGCCCTGGTGGGGGGTCCCCTCTACTCTGGGTGTGATGTGGAGCTCCCACTGACACCCGGGTCAGGAGACTCCGGCCCAGGATGTGGGGTCCACTCTACCCTGGGTTCAGTTGGAAGCTCCCCCAGAGACCTGGGTCATGGGGACCTCCGCCCTAGAGGGTGGGTTCCTTCTACCCTGGTTGTGGTGTGGAGCTCCCCCCAACACCAATGTCAGTGGGATCCCGAACTGGAGAAGTGGGGTCCCCTCTATTCTGGTGAGGTGGGGAGCTAACCCCGACACTTGGGTAGGGGGACACCTGCCCTGGAGGGGGGGGTCCCTCTACCCTGGGTGCAGAGGGAAGCTCCCCTTGAAACCCAGATCTAGGGAACATCCTCCCTGGAGAGGGGTGGTCCCCTCTACCCTGGGTGTGGTGGGGAGCTCCCCCTGACACTTGGGTTTGGGGGACACTGCCCTGGAGGGGGGTTCCCCTGTACCCTGGGTGCAGTGGGGATCTCCCCCCGACACCCAGGTCAGTGGGACCCTCGACCAGGTGGGGGGTACACTCTACCTGCATGACCCAGACCCGGGTCATGGTGACCCCCACCCTAGAGGGGGGTCCCCTTTACCCTGGGTGTGGTGAGGAGCTCCCCCCATACTAGGGTCAGGAGCATTCCTGCCCTCGAGAAGGGGTTCCCTATACCCTGAGTGCGGTGGAGAGCATCCCCGACACCCGAGTCAGGGGGACAACCGTCAGGGAGGGGGGTACCTCTACCCTGGGTGCGGTGGGGAGCTCCCCCCGACACCCTGGTTAGGGGGACCCCCGCCAGGGGGGGTTACCATCTACCCTGGGTGTGGTGGAAACCTCACCCCTACACCTAAGTTAGGGGGACCCCCGCCCTGGAGGGAGTAACATCTCCCCTCTTTGCAGTGGGGAGCTTCCCCAGACACCAGGGTGAGAGGGAGGCTCCCCCATGGAGGGGGTCCCCCCCTACCCTGGGGGCGGTGTGGAGCTCCCCCTGACACCCGAGTGAGAGGGGGCCTCCCCCCCTGTATGGGGGAGCCCCACTCTACCCTGAGTGAGGTGGGGAGCTCCCCCCCCCGTCACCCGGGTGAGAGGGGGGCGGTGGAAAGCTCCTCCCGACACCCCAGTTTGAGGGAGCTCCCCCTTCCCCCGGAGGGGGGAGTCCCCTCTACCCTGGGGCAGTGGAGAGCTCCCCCCACACACACCCGGATTGGAGGGAGCTCCCCCCACCCACTGGAGGGGTGAGTCCCGTCTACCCTGGGGGTGGTGGGGAGCTCCCCCACCCCCTGACACCCGGGTTGGAGGGAGCTCCCCCCACCCCCTGGAGGGAGGAGTCCCGTCCAACCTGGGTGCAGTGGGGAGCTCCCCCACCCCCGACACCTGGGTTGGAGGGAGCGCCCCCTGGGAGGGGGGAGTCCCCTACCACCCTGGGTGCGGTGGGGAGCTCCCCTCCACACACACTTTGGTTGGAGGGAGCTCCCTGCCCCCTGGACCAGGGAGTCCCCTCTACCCTGGGTGTGGTGGGGAGCTCCCCTGGACACCCAGGTTGGGGGGAGCTCCCCCCGAGAGGGGGGAGTCCCCTCTACCCTGGATGATACGTTGGTGCGGGGAGCTCCCCCCTTACTAAAAACTCCCTGAGCCTTACTAAAAACACAGCCCTGCCACCCCCCTGAGTCCCCTTCCCTGCCTGAACCTTGAGGCCTGGTAGTTAACATGGATTTGCTCCAACCCAGCCCTGAGTGATCTCCTCCCTTCACTCCCATTCCCTGTGGCCTTGCATGCTGTCCCTACTGCAACCCAGCCCTCCCTAAGGGTGACCGTTTGTGCTCCAGTCCCTGGGCCTGGGTGTTTGCCTGAGCCCCTGACGGTGTTCCTTGTGTCCCTTGGCATAGCAAGGAGTCTCTTCGTGTTGGGTCTGACCTCGGGGCCCCTTGCTTGGGCCTGTCAGAGGGCTCCCCTAGGTGCCCCTTGTCTTCTCCTGGTCCTCACACAGCCCCTTCCTCCCCTTCCCCTCCTGCTTTTTTCTGGCGCTCGCAGGTCTCCTGCTCCTTGGGTCCCCCATCACCATTGATCTGGTGGGTCACTTGCCTGGGCGCCTGGCTTGGGTCCTGGGTCCTGGCCCTATGTGTACCCACCCTGACACACTTCTGTGCCCTCCTGTCGCCCTCCTTCTGGCCCCCTTCCTTTTCCTGTGCTCCTTTGCCAGGACCCTGACTGAAGATTCTCATCTGATCCAGGGCGATTTATGGGAAACAATGTTCTCCCCCTTGCCTGGGCCCCTTGCTCTCCCTGGGTGCTTGGTCCGGCACCAGGAACCCAGAAACCTGGAGGTGGCCCTGGGCCTGGAGCCTGATTGCCCCCTGCTGGATCCCCCTCCTTCCTTCCCAAATCTTGTCCACTGTCCTGAGCCCCCTGCCCAAGCCCTGGCCCTTGGCTTTCAGTTCCCTGGCCTGGCTTCTTGCTTGAGCCTCTGGTGGCCCTTCTTGCTGACTGTTTTCTGGGCATTGTCTGAGGGCCCCTTGCTAGGGCCACTTCCCTGCTCCTCTTGGCTTTCCTGGACTGCAGTACCCTAGTGCAGCCCTGCCTTCCCGGCCAGGTGTTCCCTGTTCTCCCCTGTCCTGGGCCCTCCTCTAGGTCCCTTGCCTGGGCTCCTAGCCCCTACCCCACCCTCATCCGTCCTGCGGCCCTTCAGTCTGTGCCCTCCTTCAGCCCTCCTGTCCTTTCTGTCTGCCATGCCCGCTTTCCTGATCCCATTCCCAGGATGCTCAGCTGGACCAGAGGATATGACTTTTGGGAAAACATAGCCTGCCCCTTCCTGGGCAATTTCACTCCCTCATCCAGGCCCTACTCCTGAACCCTAACACCCTGCACTGGGCCTGGGCCTTGAGCCCTCCTCCCCCTGTGCCAGCCGCTCCCCTTTCTCCTCTCCCGCCCCTCCCTATTCATGTTTCTTTTCATTCACCCAGGCCCAGGTGCTAGCATTTGGCTCTCCATTACTGGGCCCAGCTCCTTGCTTGAGCCCCTGGCCGCCCTTATCGAGGACCCCATCCCTGTCCCTTGGTTTCAGGCCTCTTTTGCCAGCCCTCTTCTGTGCCACCCATCTGTTCCCCTCATGCTGTGTTATCCTGGCACTGCCCGGACCCTCCGCTACCCCTGCTTTGCTCTAGCCTAGGCTTCTCAAATGGGTCCTGCATCCCACCAACTCCCCTCCCAACCTGTGCATGCCAGGTATCACCTCATAGTACCCTCTTTTGCCCCTCATTGGTTCAGGTCCCTCTCTGAGGATCTTCTCACCTGGAGGTGGCCCTGGGCCTGGAGCCTGACTGCCCCCTGCTGGATCCCCTGATTTCCCTCCCAAGTCTTGTCCACTGTCCTGAGCCCCCTGTCCAAGCCCTGGCCCTTGGCTCTCCGTTCCTTGGCCTGGCTTCTCGCTTGAGCCTCTGGTGGCCCTCTTGCTCACCGCTTTTCTGGGCATTGTCTGAAGGCCCCTCGCTGGGGCCACTTCCCTGCTCCCCTTGGCATTCCTGTAATGCAGTACCCTAGTGCAGCACTGCCTTCCCGGCCCGGCATTCCCTGCTCTCCCCTGTCCTGGGCCCTCTTCTAGGTCCCTTGCCTGCGCTCCTTGCTATGATCCTGGCCCCCACCCCACCCACACTGTTCCTGCGGCCCTTCAGGCTGTGCCCTTCTTGGCCCTCATGTCCTTTCTGTCTCTGCCATGCTCGCTTTCCTGATCTCCTTCCCAGGATGCTCACCGGGGCCAGGCTACTTGATCTGGCCTCTTGGCCTTGGGGGCTTCCTTTGGGAAAACGTAGCCCTGCCCCTTGCTTGGGCTCTTTGGCCTCCCTCAGCCCAGGCCCTGCTCCCGACTCCAGACACCCTGCAGTGGACCCGGGCCTTGAGCCCTTCTCCCCCTGTCCCACCAACTCCACTGTCTCCCTCCCACTGCTCCCCCTCCATGTTTCTTTTCATTCACCCAGGCCCAGTGCTATCACTTGGCTCTCCATTACTGGGCCCAGCTCCTTGCTTGAGACCCTGGCTACCCTTCTTGAGGACCCTTTCCCTGTCCCTTGGTTTCAGGCCCCTGTTGCCGGCCCCATCCTGTGCCTCCCCTCTGATCCCCTGGTGCTGTGGTATCCTGGCACTGCCCGGACCCTCCGCACCCCCTGCTTCTCCCTAGCCTATGCTGCTCCAATGAGTCCTGGCAGCCCGACCCTCCCCCACACTCCCGTACACCAGGTATCCCCTCACAGTACCCTCTTTGGCCCCTCCTCTAGTCCAGGTCCCTCTCTGAGGATCTACTCACCTGGGGCAGAGGAGCAGAATTGGCTGGCTTCTGCGCCCTGTATGCTCCCTAGGAGAAACACAGCCCTGCCACTCGCCTGAGTCCCCTTCCCTGCCTGAAACTTGAGGCCTGGCAGTTAACATGGGACTTGCTCCAGCCCAGCCCTGAGTGTTCCCCTCCCTTCTCTCCCCTTCCCTCTGGCCTTGCATGCTGCCCCTACCCCAACCCAGCCTTCCCTAACCCAGACCCTTGGCACTCCTTTCCCCATCTTGTGCGCTCCCTTGAGCCCTTGAGCCCCTAAAGCTTTGCTTATGTCCCTTCGCATAGCGTGGAATCTCTTCATGTTGGGTCTGAACTGGGGCCCCTTGCTTGTGTCCACCAGAGGGCTCCCCTAGGTGCCCCTTGAGCTTCCCTCTGTCTCATAGTCATCATGCAGCTCATCCTCGCCATCCCCTCGCGAATTCCCCTGGTGTTCGTGAGTCTTCTGCTTTTTGGGTCCCTCATCCTAGGTTGGTGGGGTGGGTACCTTGTCTGAGCACCTGGATACTGTCGTGGCTCTCCTCCCACCACAAACCTACCGCGACCCCCAGCTGTGCCCTCCCATAGCCCTCCTTCTGGCTCCCTTCCATTGCCAGGCCTCCTTTGCCAGGTCCCTCTCCATAGATTCTCATCTGGCCAGGGCACCTTATGAAAAACAGAGCCCTGCCCCTCACCTGGGCCACTTACTCTTTCTGGGTGCTTGGTCCTGCACCAGGAACCATGACACCTGGTAGTGGCCCTGGGTCTGGAGCCTGACTGCCCCCTGCTGGATCCCCTGATTTCCCTCCCAAGTCTTGTCCACTGTCCTGAGCCCCCTGCCCAAGCCCTGGCCCTTGGCACTCCATTCCCTTGCCTGGCTCCTCGCTTGACCCTCTGGTGGCCCTTCTTGTTCCTTTCTTTTCTGGGCTTTGCCTGAGGGTCCCTCACTGGGGCCGCATTTCTGCTCCCCTTGTCTTCCCTGTACTGCAGCCACACCTTATTGGCCCCGCCCTTCCCTGCTCTCCCCTGGTCTGGGCCTTCCTCTAGGTCCCTTGTCTTAGCTCCTTGCTGGGGTCCTGGTCCCCACCTCACCCAGACCCATCCTACGGCCTTTGAGGCTGTGCCCTCCTTTGGCCCTCTTGTCGTTTCTGTCTCTCCCAGGCTGATTTTCCTGATCCCATTCCCAGGATGCTCACCAGGCCAGGTACTTGACCTGGCCCCGTGGCCCTGTGGGTTCCCTTTGGGAAAATGTAGCCCTGCCCCTTGTCTGGGACCTTTGGCCTCCCTCAGCCCTTGCCCTGCTACCCAATCCTGACAATCTGCAGTGGACCTAAGCCTTCAGCCTTCCTCCCGCTGTGCCACCTGCTCAGATTTCTCCCCTCCCTCCCCTCCCCATCCATATCCATTTTCATTCACCCTGCCCCAGATGCTAGCACTTGGCTCTTCATTACTGGGCATGGCTCCTTGCTTGAGCCCCTGGCTGTCCTTCTCAAGGACCCTTTCCCTTTCCTTGGTTTCAGGCCTCTTTTTATAGACCCCATCCTCTGCCTCCCCTCTGTTCACTGGTGCCATGGTATCCTGGCACTGCCAGGACCCTTTGCTTTCCCTGCTTCTCCTTAGCCTGGGCTCCTCAAATGGGTCCAGGCTGCCAACTGACCACCCCCACAACCTCCATACACCAGGTATCCCCTCACAGTGCCTTCTTTGACCCTCCTTTGTTCCAGGTCCCTCTCTGAGGATATACTCACCTGGGGCAGAGGAGCGGAATTGGGTGGTCTCTGCACCCTGAATGCTCCCTATGAGAAACACAGCCATGCCTCTTGCCTGAGTCCCCTTTGCTGCCTGAACCTTGAGGCCTGGCAGTTAACATGCAACTTGCTTCAACCCAACCCTGATAGATCCACTCCCTTACCTCCCCTGCCCTCTGGCCTTGCATGCTGCCCCTACCCCAACCCAGCCCTCCCTAACCCTCACCTTTTGCACTTCAGTCCCCGGGCCTGACGCTCACATGAGCCCCTGACAGTGTTCCTCATGTCACTTGGTGTAGCATGGAGTCTCTTCCTGTTGGGTCAGACCTGGTGATCCCTTGCTTGGGACTGCCAGCGTGCTGCCTTAGGTGCCCATTGCGCTTTTCTCTGTCTCCTCATCCTTGTGCAGCCCTTCCTCCCCTTCCCCTTGTGCTTTCCCCTGGTGCTTGCTGGTCTCCTAATCCTTGGGTCACTCATCCATGTTCACTCAGGTGAGTCCTTTGCCTGGGTACCTGGCTTGGGTCCTGGATCTTGCCTTCCCACGCACCCACCAAGACCCCCCTGCTGTGCCGTCCCATCGCCCTCCTCCTGGCCGCCTTCACTTGTCAGGCCTCCTTTGCCAGGTCCCTGTCCCTGGATTCTCATCTGGGCCAGGGCGCCTTATGGGAAACTGAGTCCTGCCACTTTGCCTGGGCCCCTTGCTCTCTCTGGGCCTTTGGTCCTGCACCCAGAACCCAGACACCTGGCAGTTACCCTGGGCCAGGAGCCTGCCTGCCCCCTGCCGGATCCCCTGCCATCCCTGCAAACTCTTGTCCACTGTCCTGAGCCCCCTTCCCAAGCCCTGGCCCATGGATCTCCATTCCCTGGCCTTCCTTCTTGCTTGAGCCTCTGGGGGCCCTTCTTGCTCTGTGATTCCCCGGGGATTGGACTGCGGGCTTCGCAGGGGCCAGTACCCTACTGCCCTTGGCTTCCCTGAACCTCAGAACCCTACTGTCACCCACCTGCCCAGCCCCTCCCTTCCCTGCCCTCTCCTGGCCTAGGGCCTCCTGTTGGTTCCTATCCTGGGCTCCTTTCTGGAGTCCTGGCCAGCACCCCATCAGCACCCTTACTCTGGCTTTTCACGCTGTACCCTCCTTCATCTGTCCTGTTGTCCCTGTCCCTGCTGGACCCCTTTTCAAGATCTCTTTCCCAGGATGCTCACCACGTCCAGGGGACTGGAACTGGGTATTTGGCCCTGTGGGCTCCCTTTAGGAAAAAGTAGCTGTGCCCCTTGCCTGGGACTTTGGTTTCTCTCTGCCCAGTACATGCTCCTTGATCCTAACACCCAGCAGTGAACCTGGGCCTTGAGCTCTCCTCTCCCTGTGCCACCCACTACCCTTGCTCCCCTTTCTCCCCTCCCCAGCCCTGTCTGTTTCCATAGGACCCAGAACCGGGTCCTGGCACTTGGCTCCCCATTCTTGGGCCTGGTTCCTTGCTGGAGCCCCCATCTCTCTTCTTGAGGACTCTGTCCCTGTCCCTTGATTTCAGGCCCCTTGCTTGGCCCCCCTCCCCTTCCTCCCCTCTGTTCCCCTTGTACTGTGGTATTTTGTCATTGCCAGGACCCTGCCCTCCCCCTGCTTCTCCCTAGCCTGGTCTCCTCCAATGGTTGCTGGCTCCCCACCAACACCCCCCCAATCCCGGACCAAAGGTATCCCTCACATTGCCCTCCTTTGGTCTTGGTCTCTCTCTGAGGATCTACTCACCTGGGGCAGAGGACTGGAATTGGCTGGCCTCTGGGCCCTGAAGGATCCCTATGGGCAACACAGCCCTGCCCCTCGCCTGGGCCCTCTTTGCCGCCCAAACTTGACAACTGGCAGTGGACTTGGGCCTAATGATGACCTTGCCCTGGGCGATCCCCTCCCTTCCCCCTCCTGCCCTCTAGCCTTGCAAGCTGCCCCTAAGCCACCCCAGCCCTTCCTCACCCTGACCCTTCGCCCTACAGTCCCCTGGCCTGGCTGCCAGCCTGAGCTCCTTACTGCATTACTGGGGTTGCGTTCCTTTCTGTGGTGTCTCTTCCTGTCGTGTCTGACCTGGGTGCCCCTTGATTTGGCCCCCAAGCTTGCTCCCCTCTGTGCCCTTCGTGCAGCCCTCTGTCTCCTCATCCTAGCACCAATTCTATCTCTCCTTCCCCTCGTGCTTTTTCCTGGAGCAGGGGCCTCCTGCTCATTGGGTCCCTAATACCTTTTGGTGGGGTCCGTCCCTTACCTAGGCTCCTTGATTGGGTCCTGGCTCTTGTCCCTCTCTGCACCCACCGTGACCCCCCACTGTGCCCTCACATGGCCCTTGATCCTCATCTGGGCCAGGGCACCTTATGGGAAACAGAACCCTGACCCTAGACTGGGCTACTTGCTCTCCCCTAGGCCCTTGGGTCAGCACTAGGAAACCTGACACCTGGCAGTGGCGCTGGGCCTCAAGCCTCCTTCCCCCCTGCTGGATCCCCTGCCTTCCCTCCCCAGCCCTGTCCACTGTCCTGAGCCCCCTGCCCCAGTGCTGGCCCTAGGCTCTCCATTCCCTGGACTGGCTCCTCTCTTGAGCCTCTGGGGGTCCTTCTTGCTCCGTGCTTCCCTGGGCTTGAACTTTGGGCCTTGCTGGGGCCACTTCCCTGCTCCCCTTGTCTTCCCTGCATCTCAGAACCCTAGTGCAACCTCTGCCTGCCCTACCCGCCCTTCCCTGCTCTCCCCTAGCCTGGGTCCTCCTCTAGGTCTCTATCCTAGGGTCCTTTCTGTGTTGTGTCCCTGCTGGGCTCCTTTTCCAGATCTCTTTCCCAGGATGCTCACCAGAGCCAGTGGCTGGAACTGGGAGGTTTGACTCAGCGGTCTTCCTTTGAGAAAAGGTAGCAGTGCCCCTTGCCTGGCGTCTTTGGCCTCCTTCAGCCTGGGCCCTGCTCCTCAATCCTGACACACTGCAGTGAACCTGGGCCATGAGCCCTCCTCTCCCTGTGCCACCCATTCCCCTTACTCCCCTCTCTCCCCATATACCACCACAGCCAGGGTAGAGGGGATTCACACCTCCAGTCCCCTCTACCCTGGCTAACTTAGTATACAAGCTCCCTACAACACCCAGGGGATTATGGGCCTCACCCCACACTTACTGAGTTAGAGTCTTGGGATTAGCACCCAGGCTGAATTTTTAAAGTAACTCAGGTGTTCCATGAAAGAAAAGTGACCACAACACTCAGAGCGACCAAGAGAGCTTTATTGCAGCAGTGCAACAAAGGAGAAAAGAGAGAGAGAGAGAGAGAGCACAAGAGAGAGAGCAAGAGAGACAGAGAGAGCAAGAGAGAGAGGCCCAGCAGGAGGGAGTTTTTATAGCCCAAATCTAACAGGGTCTCTGGATTTGCAAGCTGCCTTGTTGGCACACAAGGGGGTTAAGTGCTGGGCCTTGAGCGGCAGGCTGAGTGTTCAGCCTTAAGCAGGGGAGGCAAAGCGCTCAGCCTTGAGCGGGGGCTTGGGCGTTTGGGCTTGAAGCAAACAGGTGATAAAGAACCAGACAGAGGGTTGGAGTGGCCAGGTCACCCTGCAGCTAACTTTGTTTGGCATGCCCTGCAGACAGCTTACTCAGCCTGTCCTGCACCTAACATTCCGAATGAGAGTCAAGTTGAAAAACAACTGAGTTCCATCCTATAGAATCCTCCACCTCAGAGTTTCAGACTCATAGAGATAATCTTAATGCAAACACATCTGCATGAGGACATGCAGTAAGAAAAAGTTCTAGACCAAACACAATAGCCATAGATAATATCAAGTATGGCATGAGAAACAAATGCATAGATGAAAAAATAAACATAAATTGTCAGAGATGAGAAAAAGCATAGGAGAATAGATTCTGCTGTTCATTTTTTTAAATTGTAAATAAGGGCATCAGCTAGTTCTAATTTGAAAGGTAAGGTTTGAACTCTTTCATTATTGTGATGTAGTTAAAACCAGATAGAATATACATATAGAAATTATCTAGAATATATGCAATTTATTTTAAAGCTATACAACATTTCATTCTTATCCCAGAGTTATGAATAACAAAGTCCTACATAAGACTGCATATGTTGTACAGGAAAAATGGAAGTGTAAGTAATACGCTCTGAACATGTATGAGCATATATTCACAGCCACATTTAAACAAATTCCAGGTGGTCACATATCAAGTGAAAATAAGTCAAAGATTTGTAGTCTGGTAAGGAGAGGTTCTCTGAAGGGCACTCTGTGAAATGCATTTCTCTTAGTAGTATCTCTGGTGGACTCAATACAATTCTAAGCACATTTCTTTAATCCTGGCCTCTCACTAGGTCAGCACCATCTGATTTCAAGCATTACTGTAGGAGACAGAGGGACAGTGATTATTGAAAAGGCTGCGACACACTTCCTCTGGAAATTGCTTTTTTTCTTTTTTCTTTTGATCATGCTCAGAAACCCTGATTCACCTTGGTTGAAAAGTCCCAGGATCACCTCTATTTCAGCATAGGGGACAAACTGAGTGCAGCTGGTGGTCCTCAGATGGTAAATGCCAAAAACTTTGCTGAGGGATTTGGGTTTTTTGTTTGGTTTTGTTTTAAATTGGCTGCTTAAGAAAGTACTTAATCAGCTTCCTATATTCTTTGTATCAGTTCAGGAAGATTCATCTGTAATTTAAGGACATGGTCTGGAAGAGAATTTTCAGAGCTGGGAGGATAAACATATTTTAATATCAGATGGTCTAAAGGATCCTGGGGTTAGCCTTCACCTGAGACAATTCTCAACAGGTGGCCCAGTGACAATGATTCAAGGCAGCTCTTAGGTGCTGCCTGTTAACTTAGGATCATTTTGGTATTTGCCAGCAGCTTACCACATTCTCTTATTGTTTGTAGTTTGGGTGTTTATATTTACAATTATATTTCACAGTGATCATTTATTTGATCTCTTCTTTCCAAGGTCTTTACCTCTACATCCTTTCTGGTCTATTTTTGATTTTTAAAAAATTTTTTAGATTTTAATTTTTTGGTGCAAGGGATCAAACCCAAGGCCTTGCACATCTTTCTCTTGTTTCACTATGTCAGGTGCTATTTCTAGTGCAGAGTCAAATAGTAAACAGCAGCTACAGCCACATTCTTGTCGTGTCGATCTACATCAGAGCACCACCGTGTTGTTTACCCATTGAGAATGATGCAGGTTGCCATCCCTCTCAGTCCCCAGATGAAGTGACACTATTAGGTTTATGTAACAGGACCACCCAGGCATTCCTGGAATAAACTGCAGAACTGACAAATATAAGCAGCACGAGCCTGGCTGGGCCTAAAAAATACTGAAGTACCTTTTCTCAAGTAAATAAATGAACAAACCAATGTCTAGACTGAATGATCATCACAGGAAACACACCTCATCTATCTCTGTATTTGTAAATTTTGAGATATATGCCCTGTAAGAAGCATTTTCAAATGTCCTTACATATTTGTAACTGAGTATTTAAGTGACAAAGCCAGATGGCTAGAGGAGATCTCAACCCTCAGAGTCTCTTATTACCCACTACACTCAGTGTACCAGCCAGGAAGATTTTGGAGGGTCAGGGGCCCAGGGAAACTCAACCCTGTTGCCCCTTCCCGTGGGTCAGCTCTCACTGCCATTTGCAGTAGGTCACCTTCCAGAGCAGTGATTTGCACAGGAGAGACAGCAGCTCCTTTTCTTGTTTACTAGACTCAAAAACTGAGACATGTATTATAAGGCTGAGGATTATAAATAGGGTGAGATGCCAGAGACCCCACAAAGGCATGATTTCTCAACTCACTCCAGAGTGTACAGGTGTGTGGGGAATGGAGAAGAGAGATAGGCAACAAGAGGAATGGCAACAAAAAACGACATTCCCACTGAGGTCTGGCAGTGAAGGATACAAAGCTATCAGTTTACCAGGAAACTCCATAATATTCTCTAGCCTGGTTATCTTACCATGTTTAAAGGCAGGTGAAAGTATTTTTTATTTAGAAACTGTTATGATAAAATTATGCCTAAATTAAATTTATAATTATATCTATGTTTGGGTATAAAGTGATGTTAATGATTTGCAAATAATTAAATCAAGATAATTAACATCTGTCACCTTATGTGAGGGTATTTCACAGTGTATAAATACTCACTCCTATTATTGAGCGATAGTGGTTAAGAGCCTTGCCTTGATAATCTAACAACTCTACGTGTGAGCTCCAGCTCTGTCAGTTATGGGTTGTGTGATCTTGGGCCAGTATAGTGATTAAGCCTTCGTTTTCACATTTGTAAAGCAGCGATAATACACCACTCTCCTTCTTAAGGTTCTTGTGTGGATGAAATGAGAAAATGTACATGGAAGTACCATGGAAACGTGATAAATGTCAGCTACCATTATTTTTTCTTTAGTTTCTATAAGTAATATGATTCTTTTACATTTCACGCAATGGGGCTGGTGGGGGAAACCCAAGTCCTTTGGGCAAAAAAAAAAAGAGCTATTTATATCCCTGTAGTTTTTAATGATGTTAAGAACTATAATACAACTTCCTATAAAATACATTTTAGCTCAAAGCCAAGGGAGGTGTGATTCAGAATGTTGAAAAGTGTATGGCTCTTGGACTTGAATAAAGTCTAAGTGCCCACAAATTCAGAGGAGTCATGAGTCTTTAAAATAGTTTGTTTACAAAAATTACACACACACACACACACATATGTATATGTGTGTGTATGTGTGTGTGTGTGTGTATAATCAGCTATAAAATGGTTATGCAAAGCAATATTCATTACTAGTGAATATAATATGCATATACTAATATAGACATTTAGGCTTTTTTGTTCATATTGTATTCTATTTTAAACACATTAGTCAAAACCCACAAGAGGAAATTTCCTGAATATAAAAAGGATATTTATTGGAATAGCAAGTGAAATATTTAGCTCACAGTATGACACATTCGTCAAGCCCATGGGTCAGCACCCTTTTTTTTTTGTAACAAGATAGTAAATCCTTTAGGCTTTGCAGGCTGGTAGATGTGTGTCCCAACTACTCAACTCTGGTATTGTAGAGGAAAGCAATTACAGACAACTTATAAAATAAATGAGTGTGATTGTGTTACAATACAATCTTATTTATACTGGCTTGTGATGCTAAGGCAGGAAGATTTCATGATCCTCAAAGCCAGCTTCAGCAAAAGCAAGGTGCTAAGCAACAGACACTGTCTCTAAATAAAATACAAAATGGGGCTGGGGATGTGGCTCAGTGGCCCAGTGCCCCTAAGTTTATCCCCAGTATCCCCTACTGGGAAAAAAAAAAAAGTGGCAGGCCAGATATAGCCTGAGTGTTTTGTGATAGATAGATAGATAGATAGATAGATAGATAGATAGATAGATAGATAGATGATAGATAAATAGATATAGATATAGATATGGAGACAGAGAGAGAGGGAGAGAGAGAGACAGGGAGGAAGAGTGTGTGTCATGCATTGCATTCAGGATGTTTTGGTCAAATGTGAAAGATGAAAAACTAACATGAATCACTGAATGCTTCAGAAACAAGCTTAAGTAAATATGATCTCTGTACTATGTAACAATTTGTGCACTGTCAACAAAGAAGACAATTGTGTGAATATATGGGTACATTATATATATGTAACATGTTACAAGTATTTAATGTTTAAATCTTATATATATTATGAAAAGCTTCAAACTATATTGGGCTCTTTCCTTTCACAGCTACAGCCACAGCCAGGAGGATGCTCAGGCTTCAGAAGAGGTGCCTCCAGTTTCCCCTATCCTGGCAAAAAGAAGGTCTGGTTGGATCCCAATGAGACGATGAAATCTCCAATGCCAACTCATCAGCAGATCTGGAAGCTGATCAAAGATGGTTGATCATCCACAAAACCAGTGACTGTCCATTCTGGGGCTCCATGCCAGAAAAATACCTTGGCTCCCCAGAGACACAGGCATGTGGGCATAGGTAAGCAGAAGATTACAGCTAATGCTCCAATGCAGGAGAACCTCACCTGGGTGCAGAGGATGTGGATTCTGTGTAGGGTGCTCAGAGATACCGTGAATCTAAGATTGACCACCACATGTATCACAGCCTCTATCTGAAGGTAAAGGGCAATGTGTTCAAAAACAAATGGATCCTCATGAAACATATCCCCAAGCTGAAGGCAGATAAGGCCAACAAGAAGCTTCTTGACTGACCAGGCTGAGATCTGCAGGTATAAGACTAAGGAGGGGGATTCTACCTCTTGGGTCCCCTTCTTCCTCCGGGAGAAGTCTTTTCTGCTGTCCTTTAATAAACTTCTAATTTCTACTCTGACCTTGCCTCAGCGTGCTTCTTTGGTGTTATTCTTCAACATTGGGGAAGCAAGGACTCATCACCGGTCAACAGCAGTAACATATTGGAGGTCCCAGACCGAGATTCTACACCGAGGTAAGTGCACGCACCCCATGTCTGTTTGAGGTGCATCTTTCTCTCTCTTTCTTTCTGGAGGGTAAGGTGGGCACCCGACGGCTACTTAAACGCAATTAGTGCAGCCACCACTCTTCAAGACTTGGGTGAGAGGTTTCCCGGCCTAGGCAGCTCTCAATCACCTGTTCAATACAGAGCAGGCATGTTGGGTTCTGCCAAAGCCGCTTCCAACTTTTCTGTCTGGGCCCGGAGAGCAATTGGCGTCCCGAATCCTGATCTGCCTCAGATGCGTGGAGGTGGAGGAAGGAGTTTGGAACAACTGCGGAATTCCGGTCTGGGCTACACTCAGATGATTCCTAAGGTTCCTTTCTCTTGAGCCCCCTCCCGACGGCCCTCAGGGGTATCTAGGGTGATCTGTAGATGAATGGCACTGAGGGAAAGCCCCAATCACATTTGCCTCCGT
>NW_026000081.1:1435117-1490518 GCF_001458135.2 Marmota marmota marmota
TATATATATATATATATATATATATATATATATATATATATATCTCCACAATTTTAAAAGTTAACAGTTTTATAAATCATCCTTTTTACAACAAAAGAAATACCACAGTCTGGCTGGGCAAAATAACCAGGCGGTGACTAGCAACTTGTGAAGGTTGATACAGCAGGAGCGGGAGCCTCTTTATTACGGGACAGAGAAGTATATATACATAACTGAACACACAGCTTGTTCTTAATTAACATAAACTAGACACAGCAGTCAACCAATAAGGAATCCTCATCATCTTAATGATTACACACAGCTTAACTTAATTGATGTAATCTAGACACAGCAGTCAGTCATTAAGGAATCTCCATTATCTTAATGGCTCACTGGCGTTACTTCTCAAACCACTCCTCTTGACAAAGTGCCAGGCGCCATCTTGACTTGTCTGTGGCTCTCAACAAAGAAATACAATTAATCTGGTCTTTGATTTGTGAGGTTTAAAGAAGTCATGTTACTTGTTTTAAAACCAGTAATAGTTTATTACTCTCCAAATATTTCTGCTCTGTTTCACATACTTTAATTTTTTTAAAATCTTCAACACCATTCTGAACTTCTTTCACCATTACATAAAATGTTCAAATTTTCAGCATTGAATTTTATTAGAAATGTATAATTTTCTTGTTGAAACCCATGTCATGAAAGTCTATGGATATATTTAAAAAGCTAAATAATGAAATGTAACTAAACCATAATGTTCAGAAAGAACTTTAAGTGCATCCTGATGATGATCACTGGTAAAAACTGGCAAAAACAAAAATCTTAGTACAAGAATGTGTAAATGTAGTTGGCAACCTTTGGCTGATATGGAAAATATTAGAAAATGAAGCTGTCAAGTGTCATTTGTAAAATAAAAGCTATGCTTAACAGAGGACAACTGGTTTTTTTTTTTTAAGTCAAGCTCTTTTTTACAACCATATAATTTATATATTTAAGATTTTGTTTTAACCATTGTGGTTAGAAATAATAATTCTATACTTAAGCACTTAGTTCCAGTCTAGAAAATGAAGCACTTTCTGGCTAATTCTATCAGTTTGACAACTCTATTTTGTTGGAAGATGAACTAAAAGTGACTGCTTTTTCATTATGAGAATGAAAAATCAATGGAACTTTAAATCATCACACTGACTTTATAAGTTCCAAAACACAAAATGTAGTGATGTGCATAATGAGCTCAGAAGGCTTAGAGAACATTATGGCCTGTTTGGGCTGCACTATTTTCTGCATTCAGAAAGCAGTTCAAGAATTTGAAACTGAGCAAGATCTGGACATCTACTGAATTACTTTTTTCAAGAGGACCTTGGTTCAAGGGCAAGAACTTAATGTTTCCTGACAAAAAAGACAAGTCACTTTCTTCCTTTCTTTTTTTTCCCTTTTTTTTTTTTTTTTTGGTACTAGAAACTGAACCCAGGGGTGCTTTACCACAGAGCTACATCCCCAGACCTTTGTATTTTGAGTTCTCCCTAAATTTCCCATGCTGCCCTTGAACTTGAGATTCCCCTACTTCACTGAGATTACAAATGAGTGTCACTGTACCTGGTATGTGTCAATTTTTTTTTACAAACCAAACTTGAATGGCATTTAATTAAATAGCAAAGTTTGAGGTCATAGATGCATAACCTTGTATATCAACAAGCAGTTCCTTTGAGTTTGTTGAGTGAGATGAAATGTGCTTAGAACAGTACCTGACCTAATAAATTCTCAGTACACTTCACCATCACTTTGTTAAGATCAATATTTCTTATTGTGTACTGTATATCTTGGGATAGTGGAACTCTGATACTTTTGCCAATGGCCATGTTCACAGCCCACAATCCTCGTCCCTGCCACCTGGTCCTTCTCCCACATCCTTGGGCAGTGGTTTGCAGACAGGTGCACACCAGCATCACTTGCAGGTTCATCCTCTCCTCTGACCTCCTTCTTCACCTGGGTTGCTGGCCTCTGTTCCGTGGTTCCCAGGCAGTGCTCATGTAATAAGCAATCAAAATTTAAAAATTTAACTTATCTTTTTAAAATATTCCTCATTAGGAGCTCTAGATCTTAGGAGAGTAAAATAAATGGAAGCTAGCTGGGTTCAAATTCTGACTGAATGACTCATTGGGAGTGCAATTTGGAGCACATTATTAAACTAAGATCAGCCTGTTAGGCTATGGGATTAATACTACCTATTTCATAACACATAGTTGTTACAGAAGTAAATAAGATAAATGGAATTAAGCACTTTGCATAATGCCCAGCATGGAATAAATAGGAATTACTAAATTTCAGTGCAGTGTTTTTTACACCTTATAATTATTGATACCAGATTGCAGATTAAAGTTATCATACAGGGCCCTATTTTCATGTATCAATTGGAATTTAGCTCTACTAGTATCTAGAACTGCAGTAGCAACAAATAGTTTTTTTAATCAGTGTTATGAACTCTTGCAGCAAAAATACATTAGAAAAAAAAGTTAACAAAATGTAGTTAAATTTAAAAAGTATATTCACATATGTGCATAACGAGCTAAAGGCAGACCACAGTAAAAAAAATTAGAAAATTCCTCATGAGTTTCAGAAGTCTAGTTTGATCCCTGTTGAGCAGTTAGTCAACAAAAAACTTTCACTGTTTTAACACACCTCTCGCTTGGCTTTGTTTCATGGAAGAATTTCCAATCTGTTATTTTAGTGCTGTGCCAGTATGCATTTGATGAACTAGTTTTCCTGGGTGGTTTTCTATTTGTAACATTTGATTGATAATCAACCCAGATTTGTACACAAGAGTTGGGACTTTTAAAGTCATTAGGATGCTTTTTTGTATATATACAGCAAAGAGGCTATTTTCCAAATGATGCTATTTTGCCAACATCATGAATGGGATGCTGCCAATTTGACTGGCTTGGTAAGAAGATCCTCTTTTGGTTTCAGGATGTCTTCTTGTAGGTCACAATTTGCTAAGTGTTTTTCTTTTTAACATGAATGGTATTTAATTTTATTGAATATTCTTTAACATATCCACAGTACCAGTACCTTGATGTGATGCATCCTCTTTATCAGCACTGTCCAATAGACCTTTCTGCCATGACAGAAATGTACGGTATCTGCACTGCACTGTCAGGTAGGATAGCCACCAGCCCATGTGGTTCCTGAGCTCTTGAAATAAGTGGTGTGTATCTGAGGAACTGAAATTTAATTTTGTAGGATTTTAATTAGTTTAAATAGTCATACAAAGGTTTTGGTTCCTGTATTGGATAATTAATATGTAGGTTAGCAGAAGACATTTCAATTGGTGTTCATTAAAATTTTCTTTTCCTGACCTTTTTCCTTCCCTCCCTTCCTTCCCTTCCTTTCTTCCTCCCTCTCTCCCTCCCTCCTTCCCTTTCTCTCTTTCTCCCTTTCTCTCTCTTCCCTCCTCCCTCCTTCCCTCCCCTCCTCCCTCCCTCATTTCCTTCCTTCCTTTCTTTGTCTCTAGCACTGGAGCTCAAACTCAGGGCCTCAGCAAGCAAGGAAAGTGCTCCACCACTGAAACACATCCAAGCTTTCAGGAGTGTTTTCAATTAAAGTCCCCCAAAGTGCAAACAGTTTAATCCCCTTTTCACTTCCAATGTTTGAGACTACTGTATGTCCTCAAATTTCCTCTTAGGTGAGGCATCCTGTTTATCACATGACCTGGTTTCCAGATTATGGATCTTATTTTTTTTTAATCTTGTCCAACTCTAGGTTCACTGTCCTCAATTCCATATTCATAATAGTTCACTAAAATCCTGTAGTTTTTCAACACTTCTTGAACAAATCCTTAGTGTTTCCCCACATGGCTAATAGATATATCTTCATTCTTCTCAAAATACATTACAACATTCTTCTCAAATTCCATGTTCAATTATTATTATGCGCTATATTTCAATTGTAATATATATCTTTGGTGTGGTTCCAAAGGATACTGGTAAAATTGGGAAAAGCTTGCATTGCACTGAACATATTTTATGAGGAATTTTATAAGATAATAGCTTAGCCCAAGTAAGGTTGAGTTTTCTTTTCAAAAATCTGCCTTTGGACTGGAGATAGAGCTCAAGTGTTGCCTAGCATTTTGGAGGCCCTGGGTTTAATCCCCAGCACTATAACAATAATAATGATAATAATAAAATTAAAATTAAAAATCCCCCTTGAACATCAAACTTAGCTTAAAAGAGAGGTGAGAAAGGAAAAGAACTATTCAATGGATACCCAAAAGATTTGTAGCTAAGACAAACTGTCCAGCTCCTTGGTGCCAGAAAATGTTTGTCATTTTTACTTGAAATCTCACAGAATCCCAAATAATTTAGGGCTTTCTCCAGATTGGGTCTTCATTCCTGGGGCCAACTAGAAATACTAAGAGTCATTTAAATACTTAGGTCACATTTCCAGAGTGAACCTCAAATAGCACTAGTTAAAAAAGAAGATAAGAGACAAAATGGCAGTCAACAAATTTCAGTGTTGTAGGGGAAATTTTTTTTTCTAACTTTAAATTCAAGGGAATTTTATTTTAAACATTAACATGAAAAAATAAATAAATAAATAAATTCAAGGGAATTTTATTTAGATGAATACAAATTCTGTAATATAGAGCATGTTAAAATTTTTTTTAAAATGGGACTTGGAATTTAGGTTTCAGGTGAGTTAGATACTATAGCACTTTTACCAAGTACAGAGATGCTAGGAGGAAGAAATGTACTCAGCAAGACTAGGGCTAGTATAAGAGGGAAGAAAGAATACAGTAAGTAACATATAACACAGAGATGCTTCAGGTGCTATCTTCTACTAGCTGTACAACCTGTGGCAAGTTAACTAAGCGCTAAGAGAGAGTCAAAACATCAGTCCTTCTGTCCTGAGACAGTCTATATCAAAGCATCTTAGAGAACTTCTGAAAACATTAACAAGAATAAATAGGACTGGGCTGAATGTACACAAAATTTGGAAGAGAAATGGTATCTTCATAATACTGAATCTTCCTATCCTCAAAATGGTATACTCTTCCACTTATTTAGTTCTTTATACCAGAAATATATGTCATACTTCAGTGTAGAATCTTTTAATCTCTTCTCTACACATCTCTGCTTGGATTTCCTAGCTATTTGATGTTTTCATGTTATTTTAAATATTATCACTTCACAAATTTCATTTTCTTATTGGTGTTAAAATATAAATATTAGGGACTTTTGAATGCTGAATTTTAAGCAATCTTTTTTTTGCAAAATTATTTATTAATTCTAATAGTTTACAAATTCCTTTGGGTTTTTTATAAAGATAAAATTTGTAAACAGAAAGATCTTTGCATCTTTCACTTCTTTTCCTTGCCTTATTGTTTGGCTAGAATTTCTAGTTCTGTACAATGTTGAATAGAAGTAGTTATTAGGGGCATCCTTGTTGATTACAGATCTCAGGGACCAAACTCAATATTTTAGTATAAGGCAGCCTGCTGAAGGCTAGACTGTATTCCTAATAGGAAAGTCCTTTTTGTTGTTGTTGTTGTTGTTGTTTGTTTGTTTGTTTGTTAGGTTTAGCTGTTGAATTTTACTCAATTCTTTTTAAAACTTGGATCTATTGATATATTTTATTCCTTAAAAAATTGTGACAAATACAATTGGTATTCCAAATGTTAAGACACTTTTGTACACCATAGAGAATTAATCTCACTGTTATATATTGCTAATTTATTTTCTATATGTTTGATATTTTTGTGAAGTTTCTTTTAATCAAGATAAGAACAGACTTAGAGTTAGGAAGTATTTCCTTTTTTTGTTTTGAAAGAATTTGTATAACTTGGGGTAATTTCTTCCTTAAATGTTTGAAAGAATTCTGGGATAAGTCTTTACACTTTCTTCACGGAAAGCTTTTAAATAACTGATTGACTTGCTTATCATGTGTAAGGCCCTGAGATCAACCCCCAACAACCACCAAAAAAAAATGCATAATTAGGTGGGCTGTTGTAGTGGGAGGGGTGGGGGTCCCCAAGAGTTCAGTCGCTGTCCTCCACTGTGCCCATACAGCCACCAGCTTTTTTCTCCTTTCTTCCTTCTAAACCGCTTGCTGGAAGAGTGCAAAGATGTCCAAGAGGCACTGGTTGGACCTGGGGGAGGATTACCCCTCTGGCAAGAAGCATGCAGAGACCCATGGGAAAGGAGATGGAGACCAGGATCCCCAAGATCAGTCTAAAGATCGAGACTGAGAACGTGATAGAGGAGATCAAGAGAGGGAGAGGGAGAAAGAAAAGGAGAAGAAATTGCAAGCTTCAACCAATGCTATGCTCATCAGTGCTGGATTACCACCCTTAAAAGCTTCCCATTCAGCTCATTCAACCCATTGGACACATTCTGCTCATTCAACACACACTGGACTTGCAGGACACACATCACTTCCACAGTGCATTAATCCACTCACCAATTTACCCCATACAACTCGATACTATGATATTCTGAAGAAACGACTTCAGCTCCCTGTTTGGGAATACAAGGATGGGTTTACAGATATCCTGGTTAGATATCAGTCATTTGTGCTGGTCGGCGAGACTGGGTCTGGTAAGACAACACAGATTCCACAGTGGTGTGTGGAGTATATGCCATCATTACCAGGACCCAAGAGAAGAGTTGCCTGTACCCAACCCAGGAGAGTGGCTGCCATGAGCATGGCTCAGAGAGTTGCTGATGAGAGGGATGTGATGTTGGGCCAGGAAGTTGGTTATTCCATTCGATTTGAAGACTGCAGTAGTGCAAAAACCATCCTTAAGTATATGACTGATGGGATGTTACTTGGTGAAGCCATGAACAATCCCTTCCCGGAATGTTATGGTGTAATAATTCTTGATGAGGCTCCTGAAAGAACACTGGCTACAGATATTCTCGTGGGTGTTTTAAAAGAAGTTGTAAGACAGAGATCAGACTTAAAGGTTATAGTTATGAGTGCTACTCTAGATGCGGGAAAATTCCAGATTTACTTTGATAACTGTCCTCTCCTAACTGTTCCTGGCAGCACACATCCTGTTGAGATCTTTTATACTCCAGAACCAGAGAGAGATTATCTTGAAGCAGCAATCTGAACAGTGATCCAGATACATATGTGGGGAAGAGGAGGAGGGAGATCTTCTACTTTTTTTAACTGGCCAAGAAGAAATTGATGAAGCCTGTAAAAGAATAAAGCGTGAGGTTGATGATTTAGGTCCTGAAGTTAGTGACATTAAAATCATTCCACTGTACTCTACACTTCCACCCCAGCAGCAGCAATGCATTTTTGAACCTCCACCTCCAAAAAAACAAAATGGAGCCATTGGAAGAAAGGTAGTTGTGTCAACTAACATTGCAGAGACATCATTGGCAATAGATGGTCTGGTGTTTGTGATTGATCCTGGATTTGCAAAACAGAAGGTATACAATCCTTGAATCAGAGTTGAATCTCTTTTGGTGACAGCTATCAGTAAGGCTTCAGCTCAACAAAGAGCTGGTCGAGCTGGACATACCAGACCTAGGAAATGCTTCAGGCTTTACACAGAGAAAGCTTATAAAACAGAAATGCAGGATAACACCTATCCTGAGATATTGCGGTCTAATTTAGGATCAATTGTGTTACAATTGAAGAAACTTGGTATTGATGATTTGGTGCATTTTAATTTTATGGATCCACCAGCTCCTGAAACTCTGATGAGAGCCTTAGAACTTTTGAATTATCTGGCTGCTTTAAATGATGATGGAGATCTGACCGAATTGGGATCCATGATGGCAGAGTTTCATCTAGATCCACAGCTCACTAAAATGGTTATTGCAAGTTGTGACTACAACTGTTCTAATGAGGCCCTATCGATTACTGCTATGTTGTCAGGTAATAGAGGGAAAGGAACTAAAAATAGCCCAGCTCTTCAGAGTTTGGGTGGACTTCACTTTTGTTTGTGTTTTTTAATATTTAGTATGGTAGTGGATTTTATAGATGGTTTTAAGGAATTCATTTTGTTTCATGAATACCTTGTACATAGCTTCCTAATGGCATAGTACTTACAGAAGTAAAGTATGTCTTTGTGTGTAAAACATAGTAAAGCATTGGCTCTCTTGAGTGCAAATAAAAATCCCAGTAAGAATAAGATTGAATGCAATTGTACCTGAATTCTTTGGTAGGTCCATCAGTGTTATCCTTGAGGTTTATTACTGAAAAGTACAAGAAGAACTTTGGTCTAGTACGTGACACTATTCAGTGAGCCTGTAACACATTTAAATTGAACCTTTTCTCCATGTATAGATGTGTATACCAGTGACAGTCAATTTGAAACCTGAATTTCAAATTTAGTATTAGAAGTAGTTTTAGGCTTAAAATATAATCTGATATTAATGTTCTTTTACAATGGCAGGAAAGCAGTTGGTAAAAGAAATATACTAATAAACTTGCCAATTTTTGAAAATTGGAATATTAAGCTGAAGAATTTGTATTATTTTTTTGTAGTAGTAAAACTTAATCCACACATGATTAGTAATTTAGAAATTAGATTTTCCAAAAAGGAGATGGAATATTGTTGACAAGCAATTGGATAATTTTACAGCCTAAAATAGAAAATAAGCTTTTACTGATAATCAAAATATTGTATGCTACTCGTTTCAGTACTGGAGAGAACTAACTTCTAATTGCAGAGTGGTGTATTTAATGCCACGAGTAATTAAAAATCTTTTATGGAATTAAAGGATAAATTGAAAATTTGTCTAAATATAACATTATGGCTTAGTTTAGATGTGTGGTATATTCTAATGGTGTGAATTTTTTATTTAAGAAGTAGCTAAAATGTTTTCTTGCAGAGTTATGACTGATCTGACTCGGAGCAGATGGGTAGGGCAGTATTTAATCATTTAATTAAATTGTAGTCTCATTTGCGGAGGTGGTGATAGGTTGTTATCTGCCTTTCTTACATGTTTTGCTAGATTCTCAGGGTTGTACTTCTCCCAAGATTTTAGTTTGTAGGGAAAGTGTGGGGCCAGAATTAGCAGATGATTTGTGTTATATAGACATACTGTATAATACCATTGTTTGAGTTTAGAATATTCTCTAATATTTGCCATTGTGGTGAGGTTGAAAATCTTCCAAATATAGCTCAATCTTATTTTAAATAGGAATTGTGCAAAACATAGGGTTTAGTGATGGTCGTCTTTAGAGAATAAAAATTTATGTACAGCAGTTTTTAAACAGGCCATTTGTGAAAAGTGTTAAAAATAAGGAGTGAGGAAGAAATCATAGAATAAAAAGTTGTGTTGAGTTTTGTTTAAAACTTAAATTTATTTTTTTAAACTTTTTAGGTGCATATCAGAGGCCTTATTGGAAATTGCTTATTCATTCCCATTTAACTCTGGTGGCTAGTCCACGTTAACAATCACAGCTGTGAGATATTTCTGGACTTTATGAGTTACCTTGATTCACTTGCATTAAGCAAGACTTAATATTTACTGTGATCATGTTTTGTTGTCTTTATTGCCTACCTTGGCATCTTTTGAAAGGGGAAACTGTATGGGAAAGAGTATTTTTCACACTGTATTTGATCTTGTTGTTGATTATTCCCATTATCTTTTATCTGAACTGATCATTTATTTTTTTTACTGATAAAGTTTTAAGAGCTTTAAAAATGTGTTGAAACACTCCCAAGCTTGTTAAGTATTTATTTTCATATTGCTTCTATGACTATGGAATTGCTAAAGTGAATTAAGGAAAGTTGTATTTCAAAAAATGTACTGCACACTTTGTAACAACTTAAAAGTTTTATGTGAATTAATATTGAGGCTCTAAACAAATACTGTAGTTACATATTTTGATGACCCTTGAAAATAATGATTGTTTCAGAATAATTGTCAGCTTTTTAAATAATAGATTTTCCTTTTATTTTGAGGTTTTTATTCAAATAAGCCTTTAAAAAAAAACCTTGGGGCTTTGTTTACTAATCATTTTATTAAAATGCTGGAAAACCAAAAAAATGCATAATTAACTAACTGATAGAATTCTACCAATCTGTGGGAACTCTGGGCTTGCTTTAGTTTAACTTTTTGTCTTTAACTTCATTCTGATTCAACTTGATATTAAGTTCTTCATATATTTTTAATGTTTGTGGGCTTTCTGGCAATATGTTTTCATTCCTGAGATTATTTCCCCCTTTTATTGATTAGTCTTACTAGTGGTTTGTCAATTTTATTAATCTCTTCAAAGAATCAGCTTTTAATTTGTTTTTCTTTTAACTTTGTCTTGCAGTGATTGCTGCTCTTGCTTGTCCATCTACATTTTCTCCTTGAATTTTTTTTCAGTTGTGTATGGACACAATATACCTTTATTTATTTTTACATGGTGCTGAGAATCGAACCCAGTGCCTCACACATGCCAGGCAAGTGCATTAACGCCGAGCCCCAGCCCCAGCCCCAATTTGTAATTTTTCTAGCAAGTGTAGGTAAGGCTATTAATTTCCCTCTAAATGTTGGTTTAACTGCAGCTCACATTTTTTGATTTGGCATCTCTTCATTATTAGTTTAAAATCTTTTCTAATGTTTATTTCTTCTTCAATCCTTGGGTTATTTAGAAATATGTTCTGTTTAATTTCTAGGCATTAAGACACATTTGAGGAGCTTCTAGTCACCTTTTTTTTATTAACTTCTGGCATATTTCTCCTGAGGTTATAGGGTATATTTTGAATTATTTAAATTCTCTGAAATATTTTGAGGCTTTTTCATAGCCTATTTATTGTCTGTTTTGGTAGATTTTCCATATGGGTTTAAGTGAAATAGAAATTGTGTCCCTGCTTAAAGTGTTCTCTGTATCTCAATTAGGTCAAGTTTGTTAACCGTACTCTTCATACTGTTTTTACAAATTTTCTGTTTAAAGGTGTACTCAGCAACCCCCATGACTGTGGATTTGTCCATATTTTCATTTTAGTTGTCTCTTCTTGCCTTACGTATTTTGAAACAGTGTTTAGAATTGTGAAATTCTTCCTAGAGAATGGGCTTCCTTATCATTGTGAAATATTCCTCTTTCTCTCTGGCACTGCTTCTTCACTTGAAATCTCTTTCATCGGATGTTCGTGTAGTTAGGTGAGCTTTAACATTGAGAGTTCCAAGTTTCTTTTTCCAGCCTTGTACGAAGTAACAAAAGATTGGGTGATTCCACTTGTGAAAAGGTCAATAAAACAGGCAAAATTAAATACTATGTTCATGCTAAATTAAAACCCTCCAAAATAATACTCAAGATAATGTCTGGGTCATGTGGTGCACACCTGCAGTCCCAGCTACTTGGGAGGCTGAGGCAGGAGGATCTCAAGTTCCAGGCCAGTTTGAGCAACTTGGAACCTGCCTCATCATCCAATAGAAAAAGGGCTGGGCTTGTAGCTCAGTGGTAGAATGCTTGTCTGGTATTTTCAAAATGCTGAGTCAATTCCAGCACCCCGCTAGCCCAACCATTCAATAATATTTACCCTGGTAGGGGAAGAAACAGGCCTGTGATCAGGGAGGGATGTGTAAGTTGCCCGTTAACAATCTGTTAGAGATATATGGGTAGATAGGAGTTCATTTTATTCTTTTTCTTTTTCTTCTTTTTAGGTGCTAGGATTAAACTGGCTGATTGTAAAGACATTTTAGAACAGCATAACATATCTAGCTTACTTATTAATGTATGAATATTATTTGAAATTTCTTATAGTCAAAAGCAAAATCCATACTTTATTTTTTACAAATTATTTCTACAAATGTTATAAATACATGCTTGTTTAATCATTTCTGGTAAATATGCATAACTATTCTTTTTTAAACTTTCCTTAGTAAACTCAAAATTCAATCAATGCTTATTTTCAAAAGATAGTCAGTTTGTTTCTTGTCTTCCTCTAGCAAATGAGAGGGCCCTAAGATTCCAGTGGTGGGCTCAGCATGAAATTCCCTGGGGCTAAGGGTTCAGTTGGTGTGGTCTGGGCTGATGTAGTAGAGGTTAGGTTTCAAGTGGCATTTCAGGGATCACTGTGGACATGACCAGTACAGCAATGACTGAGGACTGGATTTGGCATATTTGAGACCAGGCAGAATGAAGCAGCAGTTGACCTTGTCAGGAGGTTGAGGGAACAAAGTATTTAGGATTATGGAAGCCAGATAGGGATGTCTTCAAGCATCCCAATCCAGGAGAAAAGGGAATTACAAATATGGAAAGGGAAATAGTTGAAATCCCAAAGTATCAAAGAAGAAGAATTAGATATCGGTGTGAACTCAAGGTTCTCAAGGTTTACAATGTATGCTTACATGAGAGTGCACAACAATGTGTTTGTGTCTACATGTGTATATGTACAAGTTTGTCTGCCAATAGGCTTAAAACCAGTAACTTCCTAATTAGCTATGAATCCTTCTCCAGGCTTGGCTTTCATATACCATTCCCCATTTAAAGGAAACAGTGTTCCTTTGAAACTGTCTAATCTAGATCTGGGGTAGGGAAAAGTACAAGATGACCTTGTAACACTTTGATGTACCAAAAATAAGGAAGAACCCAAAAAGAAATGTAGACATGTCGAAGGAACTTAACAATGTAAAGAGATTCTCACAGACAAAATCTGGGAAATTTTCAGCATGAACATAAATGATGTAATATATTATGAGCTACGTAAGTAAAAGGAGAACCCAAGAGCCAAAACCAATATAAATGAATAAACACATAGAGAAGGGAAGATTCTTCTTTACGGTAGGATATCAAAGCAGAAGTGGTGGACTCATAACCTGGGAATCAAAATAGTAACTTATTCAGGCAAGAATTTTCAACAGACTCAAACTAGCTGTCAACAGTTCAGTAAGAAATAGGACATTTCATGGTCTCTAGGAATCTCCTCAATTACTAACTTACAATGGAAAAGCTTTGTAGATACTATCCTAACCTAGTGGCCAAAGACCACATCACCAGAAATGGGACAAATGAACATTGTACATCTTCTAGTATGATACAATGAAAAGAATAAAGCATCATTTCTGATATTTATGACAAAAATGTGTATCCCGACTCTAATTATGAGAAATATTACAGAAACCCAAACTGAGCAAGCAACACTATACAAATTGACCTATGCTCCTCCAGTGTCAAGGTCATGAATGAAAAGACCCAAAAACTGTTCCAGATGGAAGGAGACCAAAGAGATAGACAACTCAATGCACCATGTGATCCTGGATTGGGATGCTTGAAGACAGCAGCATTATTGGGGCAACTAGCAAAATGTGAATTCAATCTGTGGGTTAGATGTCATCATGTTAACGTCCAGAGTTTGATGTGTATACTATGGTTGTAAAGGAGTGTCACTGTTTAAGTACACACTCAAGTGGTTAGAGGTAATGGGGCATTATGTCTTTAGTTTTCAAATGATCCAAAAATATTTTGGTTGGGATTGAATCCGTAAATGTAAGTTAAATGACTGTCTTTACAATATTGAGGCTTCTAATTTCTGATGTGATCTAAAATGTTATCTATGAAGATCTTTTATATCTTTTTTATTCTTAAGCCCTTCCATTTTTCATTTCATTATTAAAGAGATCTTTCTATAGACCTTAATTTCTGTTAGTGGCCCATATCCAGGAATACGACAGACTACTCCATACTGAGGGTGAATGGAACTTTGCCGAACTACAGATATTCACTGAATTATCTACATATATGATCATACCAACACAGTACATTAAAAGTAGTTTAAAATACTCATAAATTCTCGTGAAATTTTCATCATGTAAAACAGGCCCATGGAGGGAAAGTATAAACAACCCTCTACCAATACTTCTCATAAACGTGAACAATATGCTTTGCACAAAGCTTCCTGGTGGCCTGGCAGCTCTAACAGGAATCTCCATAATGCCCTTTCCCATTGCTCACATCTGTTTCCAATTGTCCTAAGACAACTTTCCAATGAACAATTTCTACCACATTATTGGGTAGCAGGGCACTGTGTATGCTCTGGGTACTCTAGAAACAGCAACCCCTTCTCAGGAGACACTTGCTTCAGTGCCTCCAGGAAGCTGGAACATTCAGGCTGAAGGCTCCAAGCTGAACGAGATCCCAGGAAGGACATGAAAGTGCAACTCTACTTGTGAGGTTTGACTGGGTTGTATCCACATATTAAAACTGAAGGAGTTTAAATGTATGTAAGTTTTCTCACAGGATGATGAATAAGTTCTGGAAATGGACACTTGAGTATAGTTGCAGAACAATGTGAATATACTTAGTGTTCCTGAACTGTACGCTTCAAAATGGTTCAAATGGCAAATTGTATGTGTATTTTACAATATAAACATCTAAAGATGCATTTTCTATTGTTTAGTATTTCCTGCTGTTATTTAGTGATCACATTCATTAAGAGCACTAACCAGCCGGGCACAGTGGCACATGCCTGTAATCCAATTGGGAGGCTGAGGCAGGAGGATTGCAAGTTCAAAGCAAGCCTCAGCAAAAGCAAAGTACTAAGCAATTCAGTGAGACACTGTCTCTAAATAAAATACAAAATAGGGTTGTGGATGTGGCTCAGTGGCCAAGTGCTTAGGAGTTCAATCTCTGGTACCAAAAAAAAAAAAAAAAAAAAAAAAAGAAGCACTAATCAAAATTTGACAGCCCTGTATTTGACATTTGGATCTGCTTGCTGCATCTGTGGAAACTAAAAGCATGTCACTTAGCTAAGCCTCAGTTTCCTCATCTGTAACACAGGAATTACAAAATGCTTACTTACCCATCGGAGGTTGCTGTGAAATTTCAACTTGGTAAAGTCTACAACCACAGAAGAGGCTCAATAAATATTAGCTCTGATTTTATTTTTAAGTTTTCAAACCAATATGATTCTTGTACTTTGTATAATGAAGGCTTAAAAAAATGGGGTTAGCATAAAAAACGCCATTTGTTCATTTCTCCTTAGTCCTTAATGTTACGGAGAACTATAAGACAACATGCCCTAAAACCCATTTCATATTATAGTCAAGTGATGAGCCCATGTGTTGACCCCTGAGTCAATGGTTAATAATCTTAAAGTATCATACTCCAAGAGGCAGCAATTTCAGAGAAGCCACAATAACTTGATATACTTGAAATAATCGACATATATATATAATGTTTGTAGAAACCTATACATATAATTTTTATCAAGTATAACATAATCATACAAAAACTTGACTCACAATATAGTTCATACATACCAAAAAAGGCTATTTTATTTTTGTAAAAATTGACAAGTAGATTGCAATTAAATACAAATTTGCAAGCTTTTTGTCCACTATGTAAATATTAAAAAGTTAAGTGAATTGCCAATGCTTATATACATACTATAACAACACAAATGGTCAAAGATGCACTAGAACATTATGTGGGCAAAAATATATTCATACCCAATCAAGATTTTTCAGGCACTTGCATTCAGAAATATTTTATGAACCAGTACCAGGTTTGCTCCAAAATAAAGCTCATTTTCCCCTACTGCCCCTATTTGTTGAGAATAATATTAGACGTTAAGGATGCATTTACATGAATCATTTTATAGAGAAAATAATTTGAAATTTAAAATTATAATACTTATTTTATGCACAACTTCAAAAACACAGAATTTAAAGACAATACCAGTGAGGCACTATCATTCTATATGACTAAAACACTACCATTCTATATGATTAGTAAACACGATACAAGGCCAAAAGGCAAAATACACACTTTGGCCTCCTATACAAAAGGGGTTCTGTCACAACATTCTTTCATAAAATAAACACAATACCACAAAACAAAATGAGAAAAAGAAAAACTGAATTTTGACAACCCTACACAAACTGTGGCATTTCAAATTCAAGGTCTTGTAACCCTTCCATTTGTTTTAGCCTGAGTCCCTGGCACATTGGATTCATGTCAGGCAGGCCGAGCTCCTCAGAATTCTCTTTAGGCTCAGCAGCTGGCTGCAAAGGACAAGCTGATGTGCTGTCTGCCCCTGGAAGGGATTTCTCCACATGACTCAGAGGAGTAAGAGCTGTGTTAGGAGGCACTGCTGCTGAAGGTGAAGCTGGTCTCTCCTCAGTCCCTCTGACTTTGCTGGTCGGGGTAGGTGGTTTGTAAAATGTTGTCGCGAGATGGGGCTGCAGTATTCTGGGTGTTCTTGCAGGAGCAAGATGGTGAGAATGAGAGGACCGTCTCTCTGATGCCTCTCTTGCTGATCTTGCTGGCGTGTTGGGCTGTGTGGCATCGCTGGAATGGTCACCACTAACCCTAATGCTCATTGTCACTTTTTCCTGGAGTGCACTTGGCACAATCACTGCACTCGTGCCAGTTAAGTTCTTTGGTTCACATTGTTGTCCCTGAGCTTTTTGTGGAATCTGCTGATCAAAGCCATTAAACTGGGAACCAACGGTAGTAGGGGTATCTTTTCTATTAAGTCCTTCAAAGGTAAGATTCTGGCAAAACTTGTCTGAATTGACATTTCCCACATTTCTGCTGTTTCTCTCATTAGGAGAGCTTGCAAGATGGAACCTATCTACAGGCCAACAGAAACATCTGATCTTGGTGCTTGGCATAGGTCTCTGTGTATCATTTGTTGCCACATCAGATTTCAGACTAAGTGGTTTCATGGTTTTACACATATTGTCCATCTTTTGGGATGATGATTCAAGTTCTTTGTTATCTGAAAAAGAAGAGATAACTTCATGGAGCTTGGTTAATAAGGAAGTGTGGTTATTTATAAATGGGCACTCTCTCAAACAACACAGTCTTACATATTTTTTCCAACATGATTTTCTCAGTCATCTATGCAGAGGAATTAAAAATCCATACAGTATTAAAGGTACATTTTTAATTAAAGCATTACTTTTTTTAAAAATTTATCTTAATCAATAGAACAAATAGCCACAAATCACATAAAATTAAAAAGAAAACACTTCCTGAAGTAATTTGTTTTAATATACTACCCATGAATTAATATTTTCTGGGTTAGAACTTTCCTGATTTCAACAGGCAGACAATGGTAACTCTAGAACAGTAACACTATTCTGACAACCAACAAATGCTATGTCCTGAATCCCAAGGACTTTGCCTGTCACTTAATCTGCTTTCCAGCTACGTTCTGTCCATACTGAGGGCAACACACCAGAGAGGATCTGGATGCTCTCCCAGCTGATCCACTAATACATGGCAACATCCTCTGATCAAAGGAAGGTTGAAGAGCTGTCAAAATTACCATTCTGCTACTGGTCCTGGTGACTCCAGATTTACTTCCTTCTCTTTCTCCTCTACTCTTGTCCCAAGTCCCTGTTTTCTCACCTAGAACCCTAGCACCTCACACTCTGACTTTGTTGCATCTACCCCAGAAGCTCCTGTTGCTAGGAAGGTGCAGCCTTCTGGCCATGATCCTCCTCTCCCTGCTGAGAAACATCAGACAACTTTGTGCCTTGCCAGTAGTCTGACGGCTTTCCAACAGCCCTGTTCATAGCCCACAGTCCTCATCCCTGCCACCTGGTCCTTCTCCCATGTCCTTGGGCAGTGGTTTGCAGATAGGTGCACACCAGCATCACTGGCAGGTTATCATCTCATCTGATCTCTTTCTTAACCTGAGGCTGCTGGCCTCTCTTCCCTGGTTCCCAGGCAGTGCTCATGTGATTTGCTGCCCTGGGCCCTTCTTCACATTGATAGAAGGGAGCTGAGCCATTGTGGTTGGATGAGCATTTTTACAATCCTGCAGAACTTCTAGCACCATGAAGAGTGCAGGCTCTGCAGCCGGCTGCCTGGGTGCTGGCTTAGCTCCTGCTCCAGTTCTGCCCTGACCAAGTCTAGTGCACTAGCCCTACCTGCCTTCTTCTGTCAAGACAGACTCCTATGTGGAGATATGATGGCATGTGGTGCTAATGATCTACTAAAGAAAAGGCTCAGAATTACCTGGTATGTCATGAAAACTTTAAAATATTTTAAAATCATTTATTGTTATTACTATACCTAACTGAGAATCCAATTTCACTGGACAGTGAAACAAGGTTACATTTAGGAATGAGACAGGATGAGGTTCAAATCCTGAAACAACAATAATTTAGGGACATGACTCTTGGCATTATTAACCTTCCTCCGACTGTTAGCTATGGCTTAAATGAGGCCAAGTTTCATAGCACAGAAGTGCTAATAAGATCAAATCAGATAAATGGAATCAGTGAGTCCAGTGCTTTTCTTCACAGAGAAGTAATGGACTCCCTTTGTTTTCAGACTTTCTCAGGCTACACTCATTGATATTTCATTAATTTTATATATCAAATTTAACATATATGGCTAGATGTTGAAAAAATTCAGATTTAGCTCTACTAAAGCAGTAACGAATGGAAGGTTTTCAATCCCCTTACCAGAAACCATTCACTGAAATAAAATGATCAAAAAACAATGAACAAAAGGACTGGAGCCAAGAAAATGGAAGACATGTGTGCTTAATGTGTAAAGGTAGGCCACAGGTAAAGGGACATCAAAAAACTTTAGGAGTCAATTTTTTTGTTTCAGGAGTCCAGCTATTTTCTACTTTGACTTTAATTGATGACAAAGAAGTAAAGGTGAAAACAAATTTCAGAAAGAGAACAAAAATAATTTTTGAATTTCAAGATATCTTTTCACAAGAAAGAAACAAAGCATGACATTCATTTAAGTGACATTCATTAATCTTTCTCAATGGCTAGCAAAGTTAATAAAACCTTGAAGTTTGAACTTACCTCAATTTAATTCACCTTTTTTTTTGAAAGAATAAGAATTGTAGATGGACACAGTATTTTTATCTTTATTTATTTATTTTTATATGGTACTGAAGATCTAACCCAGGGTCTCACACATGCTGAGGCAAGCGTTTTACCACTGAGCTACAAGCCCAGCCCTCACCTTGGTTTTTAATCATGACTTCTTGGCAAGGATTGAAATATGCAAACATATATGTTACATGACTACTCACCAATGAGACATGCACCCCATTTTTCCAATGCATTTTGCTTACATTCTGATTCCTCAAATGATGTAGCCGATTCAAAATTTTCAATTTCAATATCTGCAGTATGGATATCCTATTGAGACAAGAAAAGTTTTAAACTAAAAGCAAAACACATCTCAAAACAAACAGTTCAAAGACTATTAACTTGTTGACATAAACATCACAAATTTGATGCAATACTATAATGGTCAAAACTCACTTGCTTTGTAGAAAAATATTGTGACTTTGTGGAATGTTCTGTTGATATCATGGGTTTGGAAGGAGAGCTTTTATCCACCCGAGGTGCAATAATATTTGTACTACATGAAACATTTTGTGGCTCTAGGGACCCATTGAAGATCATCTGTGCATTGGTAATGAGGAACTCTACCAACAGGGCCTGATTGGCATATGCAGCAAGGGAGGAGGAGATGGTACCAGGAGTGGTTGTAGGCCTGGGCCTCATGAGACAGGGTCCAAATACCACCCCCAAGTTTTTTGAGTTCATCAGATTTTCTTCAGAATGGTCTACAACCCTGAAAAGAAGAACACATAAAGTGTATGAGATTTGCCTATTAAAGGTCCTTAATGGTAGTTTACTATGACTTGAGAAGGGTGGAGAAAACACAGGCTACAGAAGACTACAAAACATTTGTCAAGGGTCAAGTTTGGTGGGTCTAGGGAAAGAATCATTTGTTTCATTATGATACTTACCACACACCAAACTGAGTTTTTGAGTATTATATTAGGATAAAATGCATGTAAGTAGAAGGAACTATTGAACTCTTAGTAGCAGAAGGAAGAAAAACACCCCTAAAAATTGCTCCATCTTTGTATGTGGTATATACTCCCCATTTCTTATACAGGAAACTGAAACATCACTGTCAATTTCTCTCTCACTGCCCAGTTAGGTTTCTTTTTAAAAAATATTTTTAGCTAGAGAGGGACACAATATCTTTATTTTATTTATTTATTTTTATGCAGTGCTGAGTATCAAACCCAGTGTCTCACATGTGCTAGGCAAGTGTTGTACCACTAGCCACAATCCCAGCCGCCCACAGCTAGTTTTCTAGCCTAGATGATTCTCTCTCTTGAACATCTCTCTGTTCTATTTCCACTATCAATGTTTTTGTTCTGGTTTTACTTCAAACACTCTCAGCTTGTTATTTCTATGACTATCCAAGGAGATGTGTCTCTGCCTGGTTTAGCTATCAGGATGATACTAGATTCATGTATGGGTAAAGAAGCTGTGATATATATATATGGAGAGAGAGAGAGAGTGTGTGTGTTAATGGGGTAGTTTTGCTATTTGTCTTTCAGAGGATTCATCACTGATGTATAGAAATGCATTTGATATATGGGTATTGATTTTATATCCTGCTACTTTGCCAAATTCATTTATTATTCTAGAAGTTTTCTGGTAGAGTTTTTTGGATCCTCCAAGTATAAAATCATGTCGTTGGCTACTAGAAAAAGGATGATGGTGTACTTTGGTTATATACAGGTCTGTCCCCCAAGTGGATGAGCCCACAAATAGCAGAAACCCTGTATTTCCATCCTAGTTTCCCCAGCCAGAGCCTGGCACACAGGAGGCATCTGAGGGAACCATGTTTGCTGAATGAACATGTATTCAAGGTCTCCCTTTCCCAACATGTAATAAAAACATCCTAAAAATCATTTTGAAATCATACCACAATAATATAAATGTTCTGAATACTATTACCCTGTACAATTAAAAATGGTTAAGATGGTATAAAAATTCTTACCGCTTAAGATGGACGATAAGGTAATGTAGAGTGTTAAAATTGGACGGTGGCAATTGTCTTAGAAGGTCCTTGGTTTTGAGAAGAATTTGGTTGATTTCTATATATATGTGTTGTCTTCAGAGTTGTCCCTTTTGGTGTCCTGTTCTTGGTTAATATGTTGGATGACATTTGCAAGCTCCATAAATTCCTGGTACCATCAGAATAAAACCAATGGTTCTGGTAGCTAAAGAAATAAAATTATATTAAAATTATCTTTGGGCTGAGGTTGTGGCTCAGAGGTAGAGCGTTTGTCCAGCACATGTGGGGACCTGGGGTTGATCCTCAGCACCACATAAAAATTAATAATTAATTAATAATCCAGCTACAACCAAAAAATAAATATGTTTAAAAAATCTTCTACCTGGTTTTTTTTTTTTGTTAAAGACAACTATAAGTGAGAGTTACTCAAATAATTTAGTATGTCCCTTTAGATAACAAAATCTAAAGTCAATCTGTATTTATTTATTTCTTTTTCAGTACTGGGGATTGAACCAGGACCTCAAGCATGCTAGGCAAGCACTCTAGTACTGAGCTTCATCCCTGCCCATAAAATATATGTGTTTGGTAGAGAAGTGACTTAGAAGCAAATCAAAATCATCACTATAAATTATACTTATGTTAATAACAAATTAATAGATAATGAGTGAAATTCTAAACTTTAAATGAAGTTTAAACTTCAAGCTTCATGATGGGATTTTAAAACTCTTCATCTGTATCCTAAACACATTATATTTACATCTGCCCCCCAAATAGCATGATCTTCAGCTGTTTTACTGGAACAAACCGAGGATAGTGCACAAAATCAATAAAATGAATCTGAAAAGGCACAGATTTTAAGTAAGGGG
Organism: Marmota marmota marmota; assembly: GCF_001458135.2. NCBI lineage: Eukaryota > Metazoa > Chordata > Mammalia > Rodentia > Sciuridae > Marmota > Marmota marmota. Next base: position 1,456,729 of record NW_026000081.1, read on the forward strand.
TAAAAATATCAAAGTGCTACATGGCCCATATTTTACTTGGGCAAGAATGAAGATCAGCACAAGATAATATGAACTACAAAAACATACTGTCAACATCTCATGAAACTTTAAAACAGGCTGATTTGCCATGAATAGATTTTAAAAAAAAAGTTCTTACAACAAATATCCACTGCCATAATGAATTTCAATGTTTCTACTGATCTACAATAGAAAATTCAGTGAACCGTTAGCTACCTGATGTCCTATAATATCTGTGGAAAGTTAGGGTGTTGCCCTGTGATCAGTTACTATCTTCACCACTCTGGGATCTGAAGCAAGTCACTTAACCTCTTGGAGCTTTAGGTCAATGAGTCAAATAAAGGCTACTCTCTGACACTACTGCAAGAATTGAGCACACTTTCCCAAATGAAAGTCTTAGACATACAAAATTCCTCAACAGAATGCAAGTTTATTGTATTGGACCCTATTCATCTCCTCTCCCTGACTGACTAAATGAGACTAAGAATGACACATTATGAGACTTACAGTCATTCAAAGGTATCAACCTCCATTTCTCAGTTGAGGGGTCTGTAGAATGTGATTAAAGAGTTATCAATGCTTTCCTGGGCTAACATTGTAGATCCAGCAATTTATACTTAATTTCTTTCCCTCCTGCAACCCCACTAAAATACAGTAGGCTCATAAGGACTAGGAAAATAGAGAAAACAAAAAGCAACAATTCACAAGTAGAAGAGCAGATGAACAAGTCCTGATGCAGCATTTCCAAGAGAGCTGACCCCTTGTCACTCAACATGATTTTCAGAATCCTAAAGGGACGTGGACAATCACTACCAGGTCCTCTGATCTTGGGTTAGGTTGCAGGTGGGCCAGCTGAGAAAGCTTAGCTCTCTATAGAATCCTGTCTCCACTCCATGCACTAGAGCAATCTCCTTCCCAAAACTCTGGAAATTTTTTCTCTGGGCAATGGGATACAGAGGCTCTCTGCATCGAGGCAATGCCAAACATAAGAAACAGAGAGGTAACTGTCTTCAAATGGGGATATGTTGGCTATATACACACTGAAAGCACAGATCCTACAGTCATCTTACACACCCTGGCTCCAACAGTATCGGTACTGTATCTCTAGGCAAGGAAGAAACCCTTTCCTGGTGGGACTGGGGTTGTGGCCCAGTGGTAGTGCACTCATCAGGCATGTGTGAGGCACTAGGTTTGATCCTCAGCACCACATAAAAATAAATAAATAAACTAAAGGTATTGGGTCCAACTACAATTAAAAAAAAAATGCCTTCCCAGGAGGATCACACCAGTGCCAGAACAGGGAACTAGAGACATGTGGTTAGGCATTTACCAAACAGTCCACCTAGACCACTTTATAGTAAAGTTCAAAGTTTTAAAAAGCCTTGATGTGTTCAAGTGCTTCCAAAGCGATTTCAAGTCCAAACTCCAATGTAACTAGACACCATGAAAGACAAAAATCAAAATGGGTAGAAAAAGAACAAATTGAAGGTCTAAAATGATGCTGTCAATATGCTGGCAACTAGTCAGATATGGTGAAAGAGTACTGGAAATGAAACTGATCTAAATTGAGATGTGCTCTAAATGAAAAATAGATACCAGATTTCAAAGAAGAAGAGCTCCAATACAAATAAATAAACAAAATACCTTATAATTTAAAATACTAGATACTCAAAATGTTAAATGATATATTAAAATTTGCTTCACCTAATTTTTAATTTTTATGTTGCTATAGAAAATTTAACGTTATATATGAGGGTCACATTGTATTTCTACAGAGGTTAGAGGCTAAACAGAGAAAAGAACCCTTAACAAGTAAAATCTATGAATATCCACAATAAAAGAGCATCATATAATCATTTAAAAAATGTTATCAAAGGAATAGAAAATCAGACTTCTTGAAAATTAAAACATGATCTCACGAATGGAGTAATTTACATTAGCCAAGAAGAAAAAGACAAGGAAATGTCTTAGAAAGGTTTTGAAGAACAAAAGAACAATACAGGAAAGGTAAGGGAACTAGAGAACATGTATGCTTGCCAAGCATGTGCAAGACCCTGAATTTTTAATTCCCAGGAGTACAAACAACAAACTTATAAATATTTATATGTGTGTTTGTGTATGTGCACACACACACATCTCCAAGAGCTTCAAGTACAAATTACAAAGACAGAGGGTGGGTGGGGAAATGGGCAATAAAAATCAAGAAAAGTTCCAAGAACTAAAGTGCTCACAACTGACATAGCTCATGGAGTGGCCAGAATACTGGATGGAAATATATCCACATCAAAGTACATCATTATAAAATCTTAGAATAATGGGGGGGGGGGGCAACGACATAGTCTATATCAATGAAAAATATAAAATATTTTTGCTCTTTTTATTTGATGGTAGATTTAGAATAAAAGTTTAACCTGTTGAAGGTATAATTTTAGCACTTCACAGATGTCATGTGAAGTAAATTCGGACAGATCTACTAAATGCCTTCCGTTTTCCAGAGCTTGACACAGTATTGTAGTTTTTACCTTGTTGCCACTGACGTGATAAATTCCCTTGAAGAGAAAAGCAAACAGTATGCAATATTTTAATTTAGTACAAAGAGCTAAATACAGACATCTAAACAGAGTTGATGGATCTACTTCAATTTTTATTAGTATTTTAAAAAATACAAATTGAAGTCAAATAAATTAACATTTTCCAAATAAATGTGAATAAATTCAGTTACTACAAATGGAGAGTGCTGAGTTTCTTAAAGTCTCTTTTTCATTAAAACAAATCACAAAAGCATTTATGTTTTTAGAGTTTAAAAAGTTAACAACATACTTGTAAACACAAGGCTGTCTTTTCAATCTCTTATGCACACATTTTTATTATGAAAGGAATGCCATCTGGCTCCTTTTTGGCATTGTGTGAGAATTCTGCTCCAAATAAGTGTGTTTTCCCCCAAAGTTTCTGATGACCGCAAATGATGGTTAAGTTTGCCATGCATTTTTTATGGCAAACAAGAAGACACTATAAGAAAATGATAGTTGAAAACTGATTGACTCACCTTAAAATTATTCACAACTAAACAAAGTACAAGCAGACTAATAACGACAAAAATAAGTTAAAAAATACTACTTGTGGTTTGTGAATTACATTTAACAGCAAAACAAAGTAGAAAACTATAGAAATAAACTGTGGGACTTTATTAAAAATGTACTGGCAGAGCCAGGTGTGATGCCATATGGCATATGATTCCAGCTACTTGAGGGGTTGAAACAGGAAGATCACAAGTTGAAGGCCAGCCCAATCTAGCAAGACCCCTTTTTAAAACACAATTTTAAGAAGGGATAGAGTGCTTGTCTGGTATGTGCAAGACCCTGAATTTAGTTCCCAGGAGTACAAACAACAAATTTATATATATATTTATACGTGTGTTTGTGTGTGTGTGTGTGAGGACCACATTGTTCCCCCCAGTTATGTTTGGCTGGAGAGTCCCACACAATTTTGATTCGGCCTCTAAACTGGCTGAGTGGTTGTGTTTATGAGGTGGTTGTTTTATTCAGTTGTGCGCAAAATCAAGGTTGTATAGATAAGCTTCCATGTGTTCTCCTGGACCAAGGGAGAAATATATATATGCACATATAACACCAAATGAAGTCCTAATGTTGTTTCTTTCTTGGATATATATATATAAATCTTTTTCAAGATAAGAAACAGAATTAAATTTGGAAAGAGAAAAGAAATAATGTTTAATAAATTTCTCTCTGGAAGATATATATTACATATATGTGAATATATATGCATGTGTATGTATCTAAAACAAAATCCTAATGTGTTTGTGTGTGTATGTGTGTGGTGTGTGTGTTAGCAAGTATGTGTGCATCTAAGGGAAAAAATTAACTTTCTGATATGTAACATGAATTGACAATTGCAAATGTTTACAATATATAAATATATGTTTACACATTCAGGGTAGCTGAACAAGGAAATTTGGAGCCGGTTCCTCCTGTGTAATGGGAGAAACCACCTGGTCAGTGAGCTACATGAAATGACTTAGGAAATGATTGGATCATGTGGGTTGTAACCTCATCAGTGATTTAATCCATTTAATGGATTAATAACATGAATGGATTATTGGGAGGTGGGACCCAGTTGGAGGAAATAGGTCACTGGGGTCATGCCCTGGAAGGGTTTATCTTGTGCAGTGATGTTTTTCTACCTCATATCAAACCCAAAGCAATGGGGCCCGCAAACCATCAACTGAAACCATGAGCTAAAATAAATCTTTCCTCCCTTTTTTGTTTATTTCAGATATTTTGATCACAACAATGAAAGCTAACCCAGGGAGAAATTTAGAAATTTGTAATCACAGCAGCCACAGGGAGCCAACCCAAACACTGAGCCAAAGAACAACTCAGCCACAGACCCACACACAATGGAGACCAGCAGCAAACACCAGGAACCAGCTGAACCAACCAGCATGCCAGAAGGATGTGCATAGGTCATGTGCCCCAATGCAACAGAAGTCACAGCAGTTCTGGATGCTCTCTTGGGTAAAGCTTTAGTAAGCAATTGTTTTCTAAGATAAAGGAAGCAAATAATTCTCTCTTTTTAAAATTTTATTTATTTTTTTTAGTTTTCGGTGGACACAACATCTTTATTTTATTTTTATGTGGTGCTAAGTATAGAACCCAATGCCCCGCACATGCCAGGCGAGGGCGCTACCGCTTGAGCCACATCCCCAGCCGGTAAATAATTCTCAAAGGGACTAATTCAGTTGCTTGACTAAGCTTTCAAAATATTCAGTTAATTTTCTTTCTCTCTTTTTTTTTCTTTTTGCCATTATGCAAAAGCTGGGACTTAGGAGAAAAGCCAGTTTAGACAAAACAAGTACATTTTCTGTACACATCGAAATTTTAGTTTCTGCTGAAATTTAGGAGCTTTTGACCTGTGAGGACCCAGTATTATTCTGGGCCCATGTTTTAAATCCTTTCCCTGTGAACTGATATTGCTGAATATTTCCTTTTGATTTCTAATGATATTGGGTCCACAAGACTAAAGGTGGTAGCCAACATTTTGGAATAACAGAGCAGACATGTAAAAAGAACCCCAGTTTGCAACTTGGGTACAGTGGCACACACCTGTAATACCAGCTACTCAGGAGGCTGAGGCAGGAGGATCCCAAGTCAAGGCCAGCCTATGCCTCTTAATGAGACGCTGCCTCAAAAAATAAAAAGGGCTGGGGATGTAGCGCACCAGGTAAGCACTTGCCTAGCATGAATTAGGCCCGGGGTTCAATCCCCAGCACCATTCAAAAACAGGAAGAAGTCACAGTCCTTGATAACATCACTGAGTCAGTAAACCAATTCTGAAATCAGCTTCCACTGGGATTCTTTAGATAGGAGATAAATTCAACCTCTATCTATTATTTAAGCCACTTTTTATTGGGGAATCTGTCACTGACAGCTAGCAATAGAGTCAGAGAAAAAGCATACCCCTTAGAATAATTATAAACTGAAATGAGTGCAATTTCCCTTCAACACACACATCCCTGTTTGCAAATATTCTATAAGAACATAACTGAAAACCTAATATATATTGGGGAGTGAAGGAAAAACATTCTGAAATAGCTGATATGTAAGCTAAGCCCAGAAAGATAAAGTATTAGCTAGTGAAAAGTGGGGAAAATAGTATTCCTTGCACTTTTAACATTCCTGAGAAGAAAAAGAAATTGGGAAGATCAAGGAACTAAAGGAAATCTTCCATGACTGGAGAATAATGAATAGCAGGAGGAGTAGCACAAGCTGAGGTTAGAGGTGCAAGCAGGGGCCAGACCATGCAGAGCACCATAGGCCATGTCAAAGATCCCAAGAGCAACATAGACCTGTATTATCCAGGTAAAGTAGGTTTTGCTGTAATAACAACCCTAGAATGTGAGTGGCTTACAAGATGAATATCTCATTCATACATGTGTCCATCATAGTTTAGCAGTGGGCTCTGCATTTGGGATGTCACTGTCCTTATTCTGGGACCAATGTATCCACTATGTGGAATATGGTTACTAGCCACAGAAAAAGGAACAAGAAATGCAAGCTCAGTTCTTAAAGCTTCTGTCTGTAGGTGGAATGCACAATTAATTTCTGTGCACATTGTATTAGCTAAAACAAGTGACAGGCCCTCCTAACTTCAAGTTCTCCTTCAGGAAAGGAGAATACTAGTGAACAATAGACAATATGACATTCTTTCCAGGAACCATTTGAGAGCTTTGAACAGAAAGCTAAGTGTGGTGGCATATACTTGTAATCCCAGCTACACAAAAGGCTGAGGCAGGAGAATCTCAAGTTCAAGGCCAGCTTGGCAACTTAGCAAGACCCAGTCTATAAAATAAAAACTAAAAAAAAAAAAAAATTAAAAATTAGAGGGCACAGCTCATTGGTAGTTTGCTTTCCTAGCATGTGCAAGTCCCTGGTTTCAATCACCAGTTCCTCAAAAAGAGAGAGCGATTTTAGCAGCAAAAGAACATGATTTAATTCACAATATAAAATATCCCTGTAACTGCTGAATGAAGAATAGAAAAAATGCAAGAGCCAGAGAAGTGAGATCAATTAGGAGAGTCTAAGAGTGGCCAGGTTGGACTAGGAGAGTGGCAGTTAGGAGTGGAAAAGAGAGGGAGAGAAGTAGACAGATTATGATATATTTTAAAAGTAGAATTAAAAATTTTTGTGAGGGACTGGATGAAGGGAGATAATGGTACCAAAAATAATTGTCAGGTTTCTGGCTTGAGACACCATAGAGATGGAATTGCCAATTGCTAAGTTTGAGGCGCCTATGAGTCATATAAGTGGCAAAATTACATGCACACCTCAAGAAGTAAAGGGCTGGGGGGCTGAGGGGCTGGGATCGTGGCTCACTAGCAGAGTGCTTGCCTAGCATGTGTGAGGCACTGGGTTCGATTGTCAGCACCACATATAAATGAATAAAATAAAGATCCATCAACAACTAAAAAATACTTAAAAAAAGAAATAGTTCTGGGATGTAAACATAAATGTGTAAGTCATTTTGATATATAAATAGTTTTTAAAGCTGTAAAAGAGAATAGGATCCTAGACCAAGCTATGACAACTCCGAAGAGTAGATACTAGATTGGGACAAGAGCACTAGCCCTGTAAAGCATTTAAGAATTCAAACTCAAATTCAATCTGTGTGGACGTGAATACTGGGGAAAGTGATATAAATCCTCTGAGCCCTAGTTTCCTCATCCACACTATTTCTGATGGAGCAGTCTGTTGTGAGGATTGCACTGAAAAAAAAATGAACAAACATACAGCCTAGCACATAGAAAAGTACTTCCTAAATCATGGCTATTGGTACTTCTATTAAAGGAGAAAGAGCCTTGAAAGAAGTGGGAGAAAAATAAGGAAGTGTATCATTAATGAAACCATATGAGGAGACTGTTTTTAGGATGAGAGAGGTGCCAAAAATGCCAAATGCTACTGAAAGACTAAGTAAAATGAAAATCTAGGACTGCATTGTGTCTTCTGAATTTGGCAAAAAAAAAAAAAAATGCGGTTGCATTTTTTTAAGCATCTTCGATGAATTGATGGGGCAGAAATCAGTTAATGAGCATTAAGGACTAGAAATAAAAATACATTTCAGGTGAAGACCTAAATGTAAAAAGGTGAAACTTTAAATTCTAGGAGAATTTTAATCTCCTAGATTTAAATTAAACCTTTAAAATATCAGTATAGAAAAGGAGTTCCAAATTCAAACACAAAAAATATATATATAAAATATAAATTTGGTAAAGTTTAAAACATCTGTATAAAAATATAAAATAAAACATCTGTATATAAAAATATATCATAAAAGGTTAGGGGGGAAAACCCCAGATGGAATGAAAATATAAACCTTACAACCAAAACAGATGATGCTCAGAACATACAAGGAATTCTATAAATCAATAAGAAGAAGACAAATTACCTAATCGTCAAATAAAAAGGACCTCACAGGACCTACAATTTATTAATGTTTCCATATTGTCAAAATCCTCACTTCATCATGTCCTCATTTCTCTCTTTAGTCCCACTTAGATTCCAAGATCCATCATCTTAATCGGTATCTTACACATCCCTTTATTCCCTGCTCCATAATCCATTTCTCTTACTCATTTTCAAAACCGTGTCCTTGAGAAAATCCGATTCTCTGTATTCACACCTGTAGCTGACTTTGGCTGTAGATACTCCTCCTTCAATACAAAAAAAAAAAAATAGGTGCAAACTCTATTGAGAGTTTGGAGATACGACAGTGGAAAAAAAGATATGACCTTGGGGAGAAAGGGCCCGTTCAGTAGCTTCCATTTCTTAAATGAAAAACAAAGAACTATGGCGAAAATGAGGATTTAACAATGTGAGGCAGAAAGTATCAGAAGGACAAGATGTGAAGATCAGACGTTTGAGGAAATAAGAGGTTCAAGACCATTACTGTGAAGAATGAGAAGGCTATGTTTCAAAAGAAACAAGATATTTGGGCCCTATGAGTACCAATTTAGGGCTATGAATTTATAGGATATCAATTTCTGAAATTTACTGGGCATCATGTAGCTCAGAATTGAGCACACATGTCTATAATTGACACATTCCTATAATCCCAGCAGCTTGGGAGGCTGAAGCAGAAGGATCACAAGTTCAAAGCTAGCCTCAGCATAGTGAGGTCCTAAAGCAACTTACGGAGACTCTGCTCTAAATAAAAAATAAAATGCATTGAGCACACCAATCTTATACAGTTGTAATGGACCATTACATCACACCTTCTGTCAGAATACTCTGACGCCAACCTCCACTCTGATGTGGCATACAGACATCCTAATGCACTCTCACAGAGGCTCTGCACCTCCTCATGCCACTTAGTACACATGGCTGATACATGGTAAGCTATAACACAGGAAGAGTCAGGATCCTGTGGACGACGGAAACTTCATGTCAGATCTGGTATACATAGATTTGTGTGTAACAGAAATAAACTCAGACCTTAAGTCACTAGTATTTCAGGTTTTCTGCCTCCCACAGTTGATCCTAATTCTAACCAGCAAAAATCTCCAGTTAACTAATCAGAATAACAACCACAAAAGTACCCATGTTAAACTACAGTCAAGGGCTGGGGCTGTAGCTCAGTGGCAAAGCGCTTGCCTAGCATGTGTGAGGCACTGGGCTCAATCCTCAGCACCACATAAAAATTTACAAAATAAAGGCATTCTGTCCATCTACAACTACAAAAAATTTTTTAAAAAAACTACAGTCAAAACAAAGGGTTTGAAATGGTGAATTACATCAAAGTTAAAATAACTTTAGTTTTTTATGGAAATAATATATTAGAAATGTTTTACTAAATTTATAAATACATATGATAATGATATTTCTAATAAGGAGTTTTATAAAAATGATAAATGAAGACAGGAGTAACTGCACAGATTGCCTCAGCATTTTCTTTACCCAACATTTATTGAGTACTATGCCATGCTAAGCAGTATATTGTCTGCCAGGGATATGAAGATAAAATAAAGAGTCCCTAACCATTGAGGAGTTCACAGAGACATAAACAGATGAATTTATGTATTCTAATTTCCAATACTATTTATTTATGTCTGAGCATAAGTAGTTGATTAAACAAATGGACAAAAAAAAAAAAATTAACCTGTAGAAAAGAAATCAACTTTGGTAGAGAAAAGAGCTAACTGTAATTTGTCTCTCTGAGCAGTAGAGGGCGACAGAACATCAAAATGACAGCTTGAGCAAGCTTCTGTGGACCATGTTGTAGGCCTTTTTTCTATAAAAGTAATTTATTCAACCAAGTGTTTTTCCCCAGGCTCAATGACATATTTAGCTATGAATATACAAATTGCATAAATTCATTCTGAATGAAATACATTCATTATTTGACAAAAATCAGATTAAAAATAACAATTTTAATTTATTCCTGTGGCATTTATCATTTTTTATATTTTTTTCCTCCATGTTATAAAATCATGAAAATTCATCATTCAAGAAAATACATTTCATCAGGTTTTTAAGTATTACAGATTACTTCTTTCTTATTGGTACCTTCTCAAGATTAGTTAATAAAACACAATGTGGGCACCAGCTGTGGGTTTTGACGGAAGAATAAAAAAATTCTTCAAATTACTTGTGAATAGCATCTTTTTGCAGCATAAAATTTGACAACCTTCATTTATGTCATCTCCTTTGACTATAATTCATATAAAAATATTCATGTGATCAAAGCTTTTCAAATCGCACTAAAGCATTTTATATTAATCCACAGTGGGTTTTCTACGAAAAAGAAGGGGAAAAATGGCTTTTCTTCATCATAATGTTTTGTTTAAGATTACTGTGGAAATGCTCCTCTAGGTACCAGTGAGATAGTTAACTCTCATTTGGAAAGTTATCAGCTGGCAGTTATTTGTGGGAGCTCCACTAAATGCTCAGCTTATAAGTATTCACAGAAGGAGATGTTTTAAATTTGAGCTAGGGCAGTTTCCTAGGATTTCTGTAACAAATTACCAGAAACCCCATGGCTTAAGATGGCAGAAAATTCCTCTGTCCTAGTTCAGGAGGCAGAAGATCAAAATAAAGGTGTTGGCAGAGTGGGTTCCTTCTAAAGGCTCAGAGGAGATTCTGTTCCTAGCCCCTTTTCTAACTTCTGGTGGTTGCCAGCAATCCTTGGTTTTCTTTGACTTGTAGCTACATCACTTTAATCCCTGCCTTTGTCATAAGAGGTATTCGCCCTATATGTGTTTCTGTGTCTTCCCATGACCTTCTTATGAGGTCACAAATCATTGGATTTGGAGGCCCATCCTAATCCTGTATGGCCTCATCTTAACTAATTACATATGCAAAGACCTTATTTCGAAACAAGATCATACTCTGAGGTTCCAATGGACATGAATTTTGCAGATTCCTTCTTCAATCCACTACAAATAGTAAGGCTATTTTGTATGTCCTCAAAGAAATCTTTAAAAGGAAGAAAAGTATTTTCTCTGTGGAAATGAGTACCAAATATATCATATTCAAAATAGATACATACCAAAATGTACTCAACTGAATTTTTTTAATTTACTTTATTTTTCAAATTCATGTTATTTATGTTATCTTGTACAGGAGTTTTGAAGTGTATAATAAAATAACCCATTCAATATACAATATGTATAACATAAAATGTATGCTGCTCATTGTCAACAAATAGTGTACACATTTTATTAACCCTGTAGAATTAATAAATAAAGGAAGATACAGTAAAATCTTACCATAAGTAGAGTCAAAAAGTTCTATCATGTAGGAATCATGGCCACATTATTGCAAGGTTGAAAAAAAAAAAAAACTTCTCAATTAGCTTTAAGTTAATGTGTATTTTAATTTATGTTTACATTTATAAAATGTGTAAGAAACAGACAAATTATTTTAAAATTATACCATACATTAAATTAAGAAAACCTCAAATAATCACAGAGCACTCACTTCCTGACTCTTCACCCTGCACACCTTTAGCCTGTCCCCATTTGAGAATTGCAGCTGGGTGAAGTATGAAGCCAATTACCAACCCAGTTCTATCTCAATTTATATTATCTTTTTTTTTTTTAGTTGTAGATGGACACAATATCTTTATTTTATTTATTTATTTATTTATTTATTTATTTATTTATTTATTTATTTATTTGTATGTGGTGCTGAGGATCAAACCCAGTGCCTCACATGTGCCAGGCAAGTTCTCTACCACTGAGCTACAACCACAGCCCTGAATTCACATGATCTTAGAGACACTTTCAGAGTTTTTAGAGAATAAAATCAAGACTAAAGAACTTTAAAAAGATGATAAAGAGAAATGCCATCATGATGCTTAATGACAGGGATGTGTTTTGAGAAACACATTCTTAGCAATGTTATTGAGTGAACACCAGAGTGCACATACACAAACCTAGGTGGCATAGCCCCACTACACACTAGGCTGTATCTTCTAGCTACCACGTATGCTGTTTGTCTTGTTGATCAAAGCATCTGCATGCAGCACATGACTCTACAATAAATTGCACAATTCTCATTATCAGAAAGGAGGGAATGCATCTGAGTTTTGAAAAAAGTCAAGTTTTTAATAGCAATGAGTTGTTTGAAAAATATCTCTCTGAAAGATGAAGATAGCAGATAACGTCTCTTAAAAATTCCTAAAATAATCACAATAACAGGCTTAATAAGGGTACTATGTTGTTTTGTTAAAATGAAGGTCATAATGCTAAACCACAACTCAGTCAAGGCAGTTATGGTTAAGGCTAAGCCATGATTGTTCCAATTTATTTCAAGAATAGAGGATAAAGAACTGAAACAAATGTCCTCCAAACACACTTCAAATATCACCCTCCTGCCTGGCCTTTTGGTAGGCACAGGATGACAGACTCTACGAGCCATGCTCCCTGATGAAAACCCAAAGTTAGTAGTCTGAGCTGCTAGTTCTGAACATGCTTTAAAACAATTGAGCAGACAGAGAAGTGACCTTTTAAAGATCATATAGCCAAATCAAACTGTGGTGGAATACATGAAAGATTCCTGCAAGGAAACTTCTGGGGTTTCAAGACTTCTTCCCTACCTTTCTAAGGCCTAATGATAACATGGGAATTAATTCAGAACACCGAGGACAGCAGGAGGAGAGTTGCCAGTGCACGATGGAGTATGCAGGAAGCGATGTTAGTGTAGGAGAGATCAATCTCCATGGCAGAAACTCACGGAAGCTTCAGGCTCATTTTGCAGGTGCTCCTAAGGGCAGGGAGCCAAGAGGCTAAAATGGAAGGATTGTTTGAAAGTGGGCCTAGCACATGATGGCACCAGATATCTGCCTACACTTCCTGCCTTCCTCTGCCATTTTTAAATACATGGAATACCAACTAGCATTTCACCTCTGGGAAAAATAAAATAAGGTTTCTTCTTCTGAAAAATAGAATAAACTGAGGAGCATTAGGTTATTGCTGAGGATGGACATCGGTGTCCCAAGTAAAGCCCTTTCCCTTCTTCTTTTGAGTTCCAAACCTTTCCCTGCAAAACTAAAAGGCATCGACATTCTAACCCCAAGATTAAAGCAACCCGTGGATAAATCTATTTATTAAAGCTGTGGTTAGCTGGGGCTGGGGTTGTGTGGCTCCGTGGTAGCACACTCGACTGGCATGGGTGAGGCACTGGGTTTGATCCTCAGCACCACATACAAATTAATTAATTAATTAATTAAAATAAAGGTCCATCCACAATTTTAAAGAATATTAAATTAAAAAAAAAAAACTGTGGTTAACTATGTACCGAGAACTTGGCTTCCTCATTCCTTAATCTGGTGCCTTCCTGGGAAGGGACTACCAGACTGGGCATTTCATCTTCTGGCCTCCCTCATATCCAAATGTAGCCATTTAACTACATGGAACATGAGTAGAAGTGGTGTGTGTCACTTTCAGGCCAGGGCTCTTAAGAAAGCAACTGTGGAGCTGGGGGTGTAGCACCATGGTAGAGCACATGCTAAACATTTGTGAGGCCCTGGGTTCTGTACCCAGTGGATGGTGGGGTGGTGGGGAGGAAGTGGGAAAGAAAGGAAGGAATAAAGAAAGAAAAAGTGCCTTTTCACATTCTCACTCACCCTCTGCCAGCCAGAAGCAGAAGGCACGAAGGTCAAAGAAGATGCCTGTAGGTAGCATCAGTTGAAGGAGCCTGGGTCTCTGAGTCACTATGTGCAGAAAAGCCACCCATGAATCAGAAACATCTGAACTATGCCGCAGTTGAGAAACAAGCGTATATCATAGAAAACCATGAAGTTTTGAGGCTCATTTGGGTAACCAGCATTACCATAGTTAATCATCCTTCCCATGTACATGGAGCTCCCAGCACAGGCACTTAACCTGTGAGAGGAAAGACCTACATATTCAATAGGAAGAAACTCCGAAAAGCTATCTAAAACAGTCCCATTCGTAAATATGATGGACAAGATCACAAGAAAGAAAATAAGCAGAATAAACAAACAAATTCAAGATTTACTAATCCAGAAAGAAGAACAGAGATTGTCGGCTTATGGAATAGGAAAAAAAAAACTAAAATTTTTAAATTTGTGTTCTTAGAGAAATTTGAAAACGTATTAATTACTTCCACAAAACTGGCACTAGATAATCCTACCCCTTGCCCTGTCCCCCCACACATCAAAATAAAAATACAAAAGGAGAGTCTTGTAAATTAGCATATGATTGCTAAATTTTTAAAAATCAATTGAAAGAGCCAGGTTTTGTGGCACACGCCTGTAATTCCAGGGACTCAGGAGGCTCAGACAGGAAGATCACAAGTTCGGGGCCAGCTCCAGCAACTTAGTAAGACCATGTTTTAAAATAAAAACATAAAAGGGACTGGGTATGTAACTTCGTGGTAAGAAAAAATAAAAATAAGGAAGAATGAAATGGTAAGAATTATAGAGAGATCTCCTCCCAAGTTAAAGACAGAACTGTTCCTAGTAAAGGGGATAAATGAGTACCAAGGGAAAAAAAGACCATCTCACATCACCATTAAATTTTAGAACACCAAATAATTAGAGAAGGTTTTTAATTTCTTTTTTTAACTGTGGGAAGAACATTTAAGATGAGGTCTACCTTCTTTTTTTTTTTTTTTTAATATTTATTTTTTAGTTTTCGGCGGACACAACATCTTTGTTTGTATGTGGTGCTGAGGATCAAACCCGGGCCGCACGCATGCCAGGGGAGTGTGCTACGGCTTGAGCCACATCCCCAGCCCGAGGTCTACCTTCTTGACAACATTTTAAGTCTATGGGACAGTGTGTTAGCTGCAAGCACAGTGTTGTACAGCAGATCTCTAGAACTTACTTATCCTGGTTAACTGAGAAACTTTCTAGACATGGAGCAGCAACTGCCCATTTCCTGCTCCCCTAGTCCCTGGCAGCCACCATTTTTTTATGCTTTTACAAATTTGACTGTTTTAGGAATCTCATGTAAGTGGAATATTGCAGAAAATGTCTTTCTGTCATGAACTCATTTCACTTTGCATAATGCCCTATAGGCTCATCTCTGTTGTCACAAATGGCAGGATTTCCTTCTTTTTATGGCTGAATAGAATTCCCATTGTGTACAGACCACATTTTCTTGATCCATTCACCTCCTGATGGACATTTAGTTTGATTCCATATCTAGGCTATTGTGCACAGTGCTGCAATAAACATAGGAAAAGTAGATTTCTTTAAAGTCTCTAGAGAAGAAGAGGGGGGGGAAGTTCACTTACCAAGAAACAAAAATACACTGGCATCAAACTTCTTATTAGGAACACTCTGTGCTAGAAGAGAATGGAACAATGTCTTCACAGTTCTGAGGAGAGAGAAAAGTTTGAATATAGAATTTTGTGCTCTGCCAAACTATAAATCAATGTGAAGGCATATGAAAGACATTTTCAAATTTGCAAGTGCTCAGAAATTTCATCTCCCATCTATTTGTTTGTGTTTCTGTTGAATATGCCTTAGGATATGTTCCAGAGAAGTGAGGTACAAACCAACAAAGATGTAGAATATGAGGGAGTGGAACTAGGCGTGAAGTTTAATCAAAAACAATTCCAGGGTGAGAGTTGTGCATGGAATTTGCTAAGCAATCTAAATCAGAATAGGAAGCCAGTTGGCCCCAAATACAATGTCTTCAAGAACAAAAATGAAATGTGATCTACATTAAAGATAGAATAACTATGGAAATGGGTGGTATCCATGATACAGTAAAGAAATCTTCTCTCAGTAAAAAATAAAAGAAAGACAAATGGAAATTCCAGGAAAGACAAACAACAAAAATTGTGTAAAATAACTCATGATATGAATCCAAAGCCTGTTAAAATACATCATTTTAAGCTATTTCTGAAATGATAAAAGAGAATTTATTTCATTTGGACACTAGAACATTCTTCTCCAAGGATCCTAGAGATCATGACTTTACACCTATAAAAAGAAATGTAATCGTTGCACATTATTTGACTATGCAGTAAATGATAGTTTAAAAAAACACAACAATATAAATTAGGGAAAGCATTAATTTTCAATTTTCAGGATCAACCTATAAGCAACATGTGAAAGATGGGTTTCAGTAAAGAATGTATTTGTCATTGACCTTGAAATGCAAAAATAAAAATGCAGCTGACAGAATGTGGGGGTTAGGATACAAGCATGTGGAAGATGGAAGAAAGGAGAAAAGGTCCAATTGCCTCATCAAAGCATATCCAAAATGGCCTACTTCACTAACTCCAAAAGCACTGCCTGCTCAGAAGGAACCTCATCTGTCTGGGTTACTTAAGAGCCTCTTGGTCAGTCCCCTGTCTCCACCAACGTCTTCCTGCACCTCTCAACATGGAAGGCACACACAGCCTTCTAAACACAGGTCAGACCATGTCACTTCTCTGCTCAAAACTTTGCAGTGGCTTCCCATTTAACCTAGAGTTTAAAAAAAAATAATAATCCCTAAATTGATCCATGTGACCTTCACCGTCTCACTCCTGCTTTGCGGCTTTTGCTGTTGCCCCTGTCTGGAACTTTCTTCCAAAGATATTCACATGGAATATGGAAAGTGAATAGATAGTGTCTTTCATGGTTTTTGTTTGGTGGTCCTAGAGATAGAACCCAGGGCCTCCTGCATGGTAGGCAAGTACTTTACCACTGAGCTACAACCCTAGCCCTTATTTATTTCTATTTTGAGACAGGGTCTCCCTACCATTGCCCAGTCTGGCCTCAAACATGCAATCCTTCTGCCTCAACCTCCTGAAGAGCTGGGATCACAGGTATGAACCACCATACTCAGAAGACAGTGACTTTTAAATTGAGAAATAAAGAAATATGAGCAAAAGCATCTAATTGAATGTCTGGAGGTCATTACCAGAATACTAAAAGAAAAAAATAATTATTTTTTGCAGTACTGGTGATTAAAAAGTGTTTCTACATATGTACAACAATAGAATAACACAGCAGTCCATAAACACAATGGTTGTCCCAGTTTGTATAAGTACATACTGTGGTGTTCCTACAATGACAAATTGCCTAAAGATACATTTTTCAGGACATAGCCCAACCATAGGCAATGCATGACCGTGTACGTATGTTTGTTATGAGCCGAGAAACAAACTCTTGAAGGGTACACACCAGATTACTTGCAGATGTAACTTTTCAGGGATCAGTTGAAAGGAATAGAGGGGTAAAAATCAGTATTAAAGGTTTTAGTCTTTTTAGCCTGTCAAAAAGAGGGAGAATATTTGCCTGTGGCAAGTGGGACTAGGAAGAGGGCAAAACACTTGTTTTTCTGTAGAAACTCGTCAGTAGTATTTTATTTTTACTTTGATGGAAATTAAAGAAAATCAATTTTAAAAAAGAAAAAGAATAAACAGTTCTCGGTTCAGTCTAGCACACGCAAAAATGTACCCTAGAAACCTAAAGTACCATCACAACTGAGATGATGCTAGATTTGGAAATTTTCAAAGTATTACCAGCTGCTCACTAATAAAATAAGATAACATGAAACATTTGGTTTTAAGCATTTTAACTTCTTGATATCAACCCGCAAGGATTTCAAAATGTCCCTCTATTAACAACATAGTCACTATATGGACATCAGGGCCTCTTCTCTTATCTACCTGTCAGCTGCTGGGGAACTGGTCCAGTATTTTAGCATTTGATCTTATTTTCTCCTTCTGGATCACGTGGTTGGCTTGGCCTCTTTATGAGATTGCCAAATGCAAGTGTAACATGCCAAGCCAAACATCTGTCACTAGGCAGCAGGAAATTAATTGGTCTTACCTAAAAGAGTGTTTTCTACACCCGGAACACTGTAGTCATTAAGCCAAGATGAGGACCCAGCCCTGGTGAATGGTGTGGCCGGACTTCAAGGTCTCAGGGAGCAGCCAGTTTCTCCCCATGCTCACAGAGCCCTGGAGGGCCCAGCCTCTCCTTGTGAAGCCATGTCCAGAAAGAGAACAGGGCGGACATTCTGATGAGGAAGCGATAGGCAGGTCTACAAAGAGTTCTTTGAGTCACTTTTATAGTTTCTATAAAACTCAAGGGCTAAGACTAAAAGTGGCCTCTGCTGCTTATTCATGGGTCAGCCTTGGCATCTGATGCAAATGCTCTTCCAAACCCTAGGCGGCCGGCGGGGATAATAAAGACAGCTTTTGTCCAGACTGCAAGCAAAAGAGAAATTCTGGTTCTCTACCCCTGATTTTATCCCAGGCAGGAAGGGAAGAAAACAACAAAAGGTTCCTGTATCTCCACAGCAGATCTTTAGCATGGGGATGAGTGTGTTGCCCTGGTTACAACGATCAATTGACTACAACACAGGTAAGTGACAAACCAAACTGGCCTGTGGTGCCACATGCCCTGTAATCCCAGTGACTAGAGAGGCTGAGGCAGGAGAATAGCAAGTTGGAGACCAGCCTCGGCAACTTAGTGGGACCCTGTCTCAAAAGAGAAAATGAAAAGTGCCGAGGAGGATACAGACAGCTCAGTGGTAGAGCCTTACCTAGCATGTGCGAGGCTCTGTGTTCAATTCCCAGCACCAGGAAAAGGAGAGATAAGGGGCCGGGTGGGTGGGTGACAAGCCATTTGAGGTGTTTAAGATAACAGGGACCAAAAACATTATCTGTGCATTTATGTGTGAACTTTTGGGGAAAAAAAAGGCCTGAAGGCTGTATTGCAGTCCCCATGGGTAAATTTATTATGTAGTTTATTACGTTTACAAGACATCTAACAATTACATTTTGGAAGGGGATGTTTGGAGAGTAGCATGTTGTTAGAGTGCATGATTAGCATGTTCAAGGCCCTACGTTTAGTCCCCAGCACCAAAAGATACAGTATAAATAAAATAAAAATTGGGAGAAGTTATCAAATATGACATTCATTTTAGAATTATTAATATCATTCCATTTTTTTCTGATAATGATATTACTCAAGGATTGATTGTCCCTTAGGTCATTCTTGCTTCTTGAAAGAAAACCCCTATTATCATATAATTAACTACCCTTCCCCCAATTCTCCAAAATAGTGGGGCGATGGGTTAGAAAGGGAACTTTGTTTTAGAGTACTTTTTTAAAAGCCCCCCACTCCAAGTACTGGAGATTAAAACCAGAGGCACTCTACCACTGAGCTACACCTCTAGTTCTTTTTATTTTTGTTTTTAATTTTGAGACAGGGTCTCACTAGGTTGCTGAGGCTGGCCTTGAACTTGCAATCCTCCTGCTTCAGCCTCCCTAGTCACTGGGACTATAGGCATGTTTCACTGTGCCCAGATGTTTTAGAGGAAAACTATTCCTCTGGTGCTTAAATCTTCCTGTGTTGTTTCAAAGCACTGGTCACCAGGAGTATACGAAGCTTATCCACAATTCATTTCCTCCTCAATCTCAATTCCATCTAGATGTCCAAACAGAAGTCTGCAAGCAGTTCTTGTCTTCTCTCCCTTACTCTCCACATCCACTCATCCCCTACAAAGTCTTGCATGCTATAATTCTAAAATACATCATGAATTTTTCCTCATTCTCTGATTAAAGGGAATGGCCTGCTACAACAGTAATTTTTTTTAAAAAAAAGAAGCATTTTAAAAAATAATAATAATAAAGTAGTCTATGTCTTGTAATGCTTAGTATGATTCAGGCGCTCTTCTAAGTACTTTACATGGATTAATGCATTTACTCCTATGAATAACCCTATAAGGCATTCTAGTATATTGCCACTTTAAGATGGAAAAAAAGATACACAGAGAAGTTAAGTGATTTTTCCAAAGCCACACAGCTAGGAAATAGAGGAGTCAGAAGTCAGCTCCTAACTGATCCTCTGCATTCATACCTACCATGTTCTAATCCAATTTCAACATGAGAGCCAGTATGATCATTTAAAACAAATAACTTATAGATAACCATAAATTCCCTTAAGGTGAAAACAGAAAATACCTTAATTCTTCTTTCCAACAGCCCAATTGAGCCAGCTTCTCAAGGCAGATTCTTTCCTAATGACTAGGGCAAGTCCCTTGCCTTTTATTGATGTTCTTAGTTAATAAAATTTATTTTAATCATAGAGTAGTCTCATCTTAATAATAAAAATGCCTAATCTGGCATTTTGGCTAAAACTCTGAACTTCATTAAAGTGAATGCTTCGTCCCCAGCTCCCACCCAGACCTGCCTGGGCTGTGGCCTTTGTGGTGGGGTCAGCCCCTCTCCTTTGGCCCTCCTCCATTTTATTCTCTCTGCTGACTTTTGGCCAGCCAGGGCTGCAGGGGCCAGCAAAGGAAGGGAGATAAGAGACAAGAATGTTCTTGTGTGACAGGCATAGATGTAACTAGCATTGATACGCCCTGGCCCTGATAAGTGTTAAAGTCCACTCTGGCTCTCAGGGCCCTTGTGAGCACCTTGGACACTCCTCGGTGGGTTTTCCTGACCATAGCTCTACCAAAGCAGGCAAAGCCTCAAACGTAACTGGACATTTACACGCCCACTCCACCCCAGCCTCCTGCAGCTGCTGAGTCTTAGCACGCGTTTTGCTTCTGCCCTGGGGTGGGCAGAAGGCCTCTTAAGCATGATCCCCGTTCAAATGACCTCAGGTACATATTCCTACCAATGATTCCATACTTCTGAGCACCAATGAAGGATTACAGCTACTTTCCAAACAGTTCCTTGTTCTGGTGCCAGTAAACTCTTCTCCCGGTATTTCTGTGACCTGTGGAATTCAGAGGGTACAAGTCAAACACTCCCTGTCTTCTCAGTGAAGCCTCCCTCAGTGGGCCTGAGGTGAAGTATGACCCCACCAGGGTCATAGGGAAGGCTCACCCTGTGGTGAAGGGTCTTTCCACAAATCTTCCCAGTCTCAACTAGCTCCTCATCTCTTCAATTTTAGCACTTCAGTGTCAGCCTTAAGATGGGCAGGGGAGGGCTGGGATTGTGGCTCAGCAGTGGAGCGCTCGTGTGCCACGTGCAAGGCCCTGGGTTCGATCCTCAGCACCACATATAAGTAAGTAAACTGAATAAAGATATTGTGTCCCACTACAACTAAAAAATATTAAAAAAAAAAAAAGATGGGCAGGGGAGTGAGGGTCCACAGAACTGGTTTTCGTATGTGTTTGGTTTTTGGTGCTAAGGCTCTAACCCAGGGCTTTGCATGGGGGGCAAGCACTCCACCGCTGGTTCCCAGCCCCACAGAATGGTTTTAAACACCTCTTGTGTAATTCTGCCATTGCTGATCTGACTTGAACAGTTCACTGTGGAATGTGGGGGTAATTGAGCCCCTGATGAAACTGAGCCAGAAAGAGTCCCAATTTCACATCCTCTTAGAAACACATCCTATTGTCTTCCCATTGCTGCTGGGATTGAATGTCAATCCTTTAATATGTCTGTGGAGCACTGTGTCCGGTGGCACCTACCTACTGTACAGCCTTGTCTCATACTCCACAGAGGAATAGCCAAGGTTCGTTCCTGGGTCCAGCCATACTGGTCTTTTTTTGCAGGTCCCTGGGTTCCCTCAGCTCTTTCCTACTCACTGCTTTTTTTGGGGGGACCAGGGATTGAACTCAGGGGCACTCGACCACTGGGCCACATCCCCAGCCCTATCTTGTATTTTATTTAGAGACAGGGTCTCACTGAGTTGCTTAGTGCCTTGCTCTTGCTGAGGCTGGCTTTGAACTTGCAATCCTCCTGCCTCAGCCTCCCACACTGCTAGGATTATAAACCTGCGCCACCTCATTCAGCTCTCACACTGCTTCTTGCTTTCTCATTTTTTAGGCCTCTTAAGCATGATCCCAGGTATGCATTAAGACCAAGAGTGTTTATGTTTACCTCATAACAAAGGACTTTCCTGAAATTGCTCCCTTCCCCCACCCATTATTCTCGTCCGAATATATTATTTTACTTTACAGCTTCTATCACAGGTTATAATCCTAAATTGTAACTATTTGCCAAAGCATTTCCATTTTCCTCATACAGCTGAACTACATTTCCCCGTCTCACCTGCAGTTAGGTGCAGCCAGATGACTGTTCTAACCAAGGGAATACAGGCAGCTTCCGGGTCTAGCCTGCAGAGTTCTGCCACATGTGATCCTCCATTCGCTTTTTCCATTCACCAACT
Organism: Marmota marmota marmota; assembly: GCF_001458135.2. Classification (NCBI taxonomy): domain Eukaryota; kingdom Metazoa; phylum Chordata; class Mammalia; order Rodentia; family Sciuridae; genus Marmota; species Marmota marmota. The sequence goes on from NW_026000081.1 coordinate 1,478,866, forward strand.
TCATAGATAAGATTTAAAGACCCAGAGGAGTATAGAACTGCAAAGGAGAAGTGTGTTAGTGCTAATGGGGGGTATCCAGGATCCTCAAGCCATCAGCAACAGCCTGGATGGATCATTCCCTAACCAAAAGCAAGCTTTTACTGGATTAATCCATTTAGTTCTCTCTCTCTCAACTGGACTTTGAACTCAGGGGCACTTTACTGCTAAGCCACATCCCAAGCCCTTTTTATTCTGAGACAGGATCTCACTAAGTTGCTGAAGGTCTTGCTAGATTGCTGACACTGGCCTTGAACTTTCATGCCTCCTGCCTCAGCCTCCCAAGTCCCTGGAATTAAAGGTAAGCACCACGGCACCCACAGGAGTTTTATCCTCATAGAAGATTCCAGTTAATAAATTGAAGAAAGAATGATAGCATTAGATTACCACCATTTTAAACACTAATGAATTAATGAATCTAGACAATGATCACCACTGACTGTTATTGGTGATGGAAAGAGGGATCTTTGAGATTATTCACAGAATACTAAGAACACTTCATTGAGTCCTAGGGCTCTCTTTTCTATTTACATTCACTTCCAGATGATCAGAACCAATCCCAGGTTTTTAATACATCTATACATTGATAACTTCCAAAATTTTATCTCCCTCTCTAACAATCCAGCAAAATTCTAACCACTCTCCTGATTCTTTACTCTTCTCTATTTTTGTGATTGTTCCTTGAAGGCAATTGCTCCTTCCTGCCTCTGGGCCTTTGCATCTACTCTTCTTCTGCCTGGCACACTCTTCTACCACATGTACTCACAGCTTTGTCACTCACATCATTCAGACATCCTAGAGAAGCCTTTCTGGACAGTCTATCAAAAAATAGCACCTGGGCTGGGGATGTGGTTCAAGCGGTAGCGCGCTCGCCTGGCATGCGTGCAGCCCGGGTTCGATCCTCAGCACCACATACAATAAAATATGTTGTGTCCACCGAAAAACTAAAAATTCTCTCTCTCTCTCTCTCTTTAAAAAAAAAAATAGCACCTTAGGGCTGGGGCTGTAGCTCGGTGGCACAGAACCTGCCTATCATGTGTGAGACACTGGGTTTGATTCACAGCACTGCATATAAATAAATAAAATAAAGGTCCAACATATTTTAAAAAAAAAAATAGCACCTTAGCCGGGCTTAGTGGTGCACATTTGTAATCCTAGCACTTTGGGAGGCTGAGGCAGGAGAATCTCAAGTTCAAAGGCAGCCTCTGCAACTTAGCAAGACCTTGTCTCATAATAAAAAATAAAAGTCAGAAGGGGCTGGGGATGTAGCTCAGTGGTTAAGCAACCCTGGGTTCAATCCCTGATAACCCCCCAAAAATAGCACCTTGCCTCTTCCCATGGCCCCCACCTACTTTGACCATCTCCTTCCCCTGTTTTACTGTTTTCCATTGCACTATTACTACTTGATAATACATATTTGCTTACTTGTTATGTGTCCATTTAAAGCCTATGGAAGTCCATGAGCACAGGAATTTTGTGTGCCTTGTCCACTGCTGTTTCTTCAGAGCATAGAAGAAGTGCTCTCAATGTGTAGGAATGCAATATATATTTTTTTGAACAAACAAATGAATTAATGGATTCTAAACAAATGTGCCTGTTTCACTCAATTAGAGTTTTGAATCTAATTTAGCAAACCCTATATATTGCTTACTGACTGGGTAATCTGAGGAGAGCTGTTTAATCTCCCTGTGCCTCAATTTCTTCATCTGTGAAATGGAAGAAAATGTCACCTATTTCATTGAGTATGAGGTTTGAATAAATGAATACATGAAGTGCTTATTCTGGGATAATGCCTAATAATAATAAGTATTCAATTAGTGCTTGCTGATATTTGTTGGGTTTTGGTTTTTTATTTTATTTATTTATTATTTATTTATTTTGGTGGTGCTTGGGATTGAACCCAGGGCCTTGTGCATGTGAGGCAAGCACCCTACCAACTGAGCTATATCCCCAGCCTCCTGATATTGTTATTGTTACAGAAATCTAGACTTTCAAAGTTTAAATTAAGGAAGTAGAAGAAAGGGCCATTTTTCACATTATAAAGGACAGTTGAAAATTATAACAAATAAATGTGTATTAGGATTTACAAAGCAGATGTTAAAAATAGCAGAGAAACTTGAAAGTCTTAGAAACCTCTGCCAGTTAAAAATCAATCAGCAGCTGGGTGCGGTGGCGCATGCCTGTAATCCCAGTTTAGGAGGCTGAGGCAGAAGCACCAAGAGTTCAAAGCCAGCCTCAGGAAAAAGCAACGTGCTGAGCAACTCAACGAGACTCTGTCTCTAAATAAAATGCAAAATAGAGCTGGGGATGTGGCTCAGTCGTCGAGTGCCCCTGAGATCAAATCCCAGTACTAAAAATAAATAAAATAAAAATCGGCAATAAAGACAAACAAAGTCTGAAACTATGATGGAGCCATTCAAATTTGATTAACAACCAAAAAAATTAGTTTATTTACAACTCTTCAGGATAACAATTGCAGTATATATCAAAGCACATCTGTATCTTTAAAACAATAAATGCCACAATATCAGCAAAGAAGATGGAATCCTTTCCCACTGTCTGTGTGCCTTCTACACCACATAACCACCATGTCCCTCTTTACTAACAGCTTCCATCTGGAGGAAGCAGCTCCAGCCCAAACTTATCACATTAGTGCAAAGCCAATAAACTTGACCCACAAAAAGGGTTCTACAAATGAAGGTGATTGATTAGCTAAGTGTTAACTATCAATTCTGCACTAAAAATAAGCCAAAAATTGAAGCAAAAAATATGGATATTTTTGATAAAATTTGCTTTTAAGCCAGTTGCTTATGCATTTATCTCTGTTTCTTTTCCTACATGTCATTAGGGAAATAAAATTTTTTTCTATCTTTTGTTGTTGTTGTTGTTATCTGCATTATTCTGGTGTTTTTACTTTGTATTAAAACTATCAGGATTCTGCTGCACTCTCCTTTGACCAAACTGACTTGCCAAGCATTTGCATTTTTCTGTTCCCACAAAGCAACCTCCCATCTTTTAGAATTTCAAAGCATGCCAAAGAAAGGAGATTGTGCTGGGTGTCTCAACATACCTTGAGCCTCAGCCCTCCTGTCCCTCCAACAGCCACACAAAAGAAGAGCTTCTCATAAAGACAGCTCTTAAGATTCAAGGGAGAATTAAAAATCAGTGAAGTTAACTATGGCACTATAAATACCATACTAGTTGATCCTACCGCATATTCCTACTGTGATTTCAGATTGAAAATGCAAAGCCATAGATATGGAATAAAGTATTGCTTAGGACATTTTGTGCTATAAAATGACTCACTTGTAATAACAGATCTTCCCTCCCTATTTAGTACCTTGTGAAGCAATTGGTTAAGCACTTATTATTATTATTATTATTTTTAAATCTTAACCAATTCGTAAATGTGAATACTCCTTCTCAGAGAGATTTCAAACTGAGAAATTGTATTTCATTTCATGACAGCAATTGTTTATGGGCTATTTATTTTAAATTTGTTAAGCATATCAGGTTTAATCCAGAAAGTCCTTCAGTTTAAGTGTTCAAAGAGCATGTGAGCTAAAAGCTTAAATCAAGTCTTTCCAAGGATGGACACTTTTTGTTTTTGTTACAATAAAGATCTTTTGTGCTATTTTAAGGATCTCCTTGGCTAAAGATTTTGAATGCAGTAAGAAAATCTATAGACCTCAGACACTTGGCTAACCAGGAAGGTCAGTTTAAGGTTACAAGAGGCATTTTTCCAACCCGTCAGTCTGAGAGAATAAATACACTTAAGTAATAAAGGAAACAGTATTAAATACAAGTAACCTGGACACTCATTACCTCAGTGCAAAAATTCAAGATGTCCCCAGTGCCTTTCTCATTTTCGTCTTGACATCAGTTAAGATGATATATATATATATATATATGAATAGATGGGGATAGATGCCTAAAAATTATGTATATTCTTTTTTTCCAGAATGTAGTTTAAATATGTTTCTTCCTTACAAGAGCATATTTTCTAATGTCAACTTAAATCTGTTTTTCCTCCTGCATTCCTTAAATTTTCTTGAAGTACCACTATCCTCTCTATCAGGAAGACTTTTAATACCAAAGTCATTTTTTTAAAGTCTTTCCTTCTTCAATCACTATATATAATCAGTTTTCAGGTTCTATTGATCCTAGTTTTGCAATAGCCTCTCGGAGTGCCTTCCTCTCCAATCCCTCTAACTCCGAGGGATTACCTGCCCTGCTGTGTTAACTACTCCTACAATTTGTCCCTGCATTTAGCCTCTCCCTATCTCAAGGTAAATAGTTCTGTCAAATCAATCTTTTAATGAACAACTATGATTTTTTATTCTCAGTGCCTTACAAACTACAAAACAAAATCTAGATGCCCCTGTCTAGCATTTAAAACCAGAATATGAACCACGATCTAGATCCCCAAACTGCTTTTGGTCTACTTTTCCACAGCTAGTTTTTTCCTTTGTTTTTAACTTTGATTCTTCTCCTCCCTAACTTCATGCTTTCCTGCCTTGGAAATGGCCTTTCCTTCCTTCTCTGCCTTTGTAGATCTTACACTTCCTTCAAGGCTCAAGGTCTAGCTCAGTGCCACACCCCCCACAGAGTCTTCTTTTCCTGTTTGGAAGCAATTGCTCCTACCTCTGAAGTACTCTGAATATGGTTATGTAAATGCCTTTTTCTCAACTTTCTTCTCATTATTTTTCTACTCCCAATTCCTCAAGAAGATCAAACTATCATTTGTTTCTGTATTCTCTAGTTGAATGCACAGTAACACCTGCATACTGAACTAAAGAAAGTGAAGAAATAAATTTGCAACATCACAGCAAATAAAAGACATGATCTAAAAAATCCTGGACTCAATACTATAGCTAGACACTAGCAAAAAAGAAAAATCACATTGAGAGGGAATAAGTATTTATGTCCAGGTAACAATATGAATCAATTTTTTTGTGTATGTGGTTCTGGGGATTGAACCCAGGGCGTTATGCATGCAAGGTAAACACTCTACCAACTGAGCTATATCCCCAGCCTGAAAGAATCTTTTCTAAGAAGTATCTCCTCAAAGTATTTATTCTAATTAATATATTCTACTGTAAAGCTTGTACCTAGTTATTTTTTTCTTTTTCTTTCTTTCTTTCTTTTTTTTTTTTTTTTGGTATTAGAGATTGGCCTCAGGGGCACTCACTGGCCACATCCCCAGCCCTATATTTTGTATATTTTGTATATTTTTTATTTAAAGACAGGGTTTCATGGAGTTGCTTAACATCTCTCTGTTGCTGAGGCTGGCTTTGATCCTGCTGTCTGAGCCTCCCGCCCAAGCTTCTGGGATTACAGGCATGTATTTTTTTTAGTTATAGATAGACACGATATATATATATATATTTATTTATGTGGTGCTGAGGATTGAATCCAGGGTCTCACAAATGCCAGGCAAGTGCTCTACCACTGAGTCACAACCCAGCACAGCACCTGGCTTTTGTGCATAGTTTTTAAAAAACATTTTTAGTTGTACATGGACACAATACCTTTTTTCTATTTATTTACTTTTTTGTGGCACTGAGGATTGAACCCAATGCCTCATACATGCTAGGCAAATGCTCTACCACTGAGACACAACCCCAGCCCATGTGCATAATTTTTAATGGACACGTCACTAGAAAGCCGGGAGCTAAAACTCCAAACTTCGGTTCTTGCATTCTGAATGAAAGAAAATTTAAAGTCAGACACCAAAAGCCATGCAAGAGAACTTTATCATAAGTAAATGTAAAGAGAAGGTGAGGTGAAAGTAAAGTAAAATCAAAATGAGGCTTAAGCACAGAGCACTGTCAAGAGAGAGGATGGGCTGTCTCCCAGCAGAGAATGACAGAGGAGACAATGCGGTCTCGAGGTTCATTACTGTGTGCTGTTTACCAGGAGAACTGGGGACCACCTTCTGCACTCTTTGCCAATCAGGTGTTCAACTCCTCCTTCACCTCAGGCAGTGGAGTTTTTGACCTTAGCTGATCCTCTCTGGAGCTGTCATGGTGGCCATCCTAATTGGGAAGTGGGGAGCGGTCATCTAAAGTCCATCCCATGTTAATGTGAGCACTGGAGTCAATAGCCAGGTAGAAGTTACCTTAGTACACCTGTGCTATTAAAAGAGCCTTTCTTCCCACACCGATGGAAACACCTGTAGCCATAATTCCTAGCTTCACACCAATCTTAATGGACCTTGTCAAGAGTTAGTCCCATTAATCCTTTTCTCTTGATGTGTGTTCCCATTAGCTCCTTTGCTTCTGTTTATTTTCTACAAATTAACTATCACACTCTGCTTTCTCATCTACTTTGGAAATAGTTTAAAGAAGACCCTAAAGTAGTTTAAAGAGCACTTGTGACCTTGCCATGAATTTCACTACTCATCGCTAGCTACTGCCTCACAGACAGATATGAAGAACTATTCTACTTTCTTTATTATTAGAATGTAGCAGTACTCCTGATTTGGCCCTAGCTTGTTCAAATAACATTCGAAACACCATCAATTCTAAATATGTCCCGAGTGAACATAGCACCTGGTAACCATTTCCTGAAAAATTAAGTCTTTTTTTCACTATGAACTTTTTAGATCACCCTTAAGACATCATCAGATTTGTTCTTGTTTTGTTGTGTTTGTTTTTTCCCATGTGTGCCTAGCAAAGTCTTGGTATTAAAACAAAACAAAACTTCACTAAATATTGAATGAATGAATGAATTAATTAATTAATCAGCCACACAATCAATCAATGAAATGAGAGTGTTCATAGTACTTGTTTTATACTATCTCTATACTAAGAAATAAAGCCAATATAAAGTGCTTGGTTCCTACTATCTCTGTATTAAGAAATAAAGCCAATAAAGAGCTCCACAGATAACAGTAAATACTTGCTGAGTTTAATTCATGCAATTTTAGAGTCAAAGAGGACCTTAGAGATGATTCCAGTTATTTCTCTCCCCTCTATGAGTACATAGTGGTTTTGAATCTGTATTAGCAAAAACATTTAGTTTTTCTCCCTCCTTGAGGGCAAAGACATTTTAATGACCACCGTCCCTGCCTTCACCTCACCTGTTCGCCTTTTGCTTGGGAGATTGTAGGCACTCAAAAGCTTTCTGAGTGATGGCGTGAGAGTGCATGTAGCCCTCTGTTGTCCAATAAGCAGCCATTAGCTACATGAGTCTATTTAATTAATTACAATTAAATAAAATTTAAAATTTATCCTTTGTCACACCAGCCTCATTTCAAGTGTTCTGTCACCATATGTGGCTAGTGACTACCACATAAGCAGAGAACAATCCCATCATTGTAGAAAGTTCTATTGGACAGTGCCGGTCTAGACTATTTCCCTCACTTTGCAGAACTGAATGAGCTCGGGGAAGTTGTCACTTGCACAAAAACAAGCTATTAGAAGCAGAACTGGGAGTAAAACCAGGAACTCCTAAATCAAATCCATTATTGTTAAGTTATAGCTGATTCCTTTCAGAATTCCAATTATGTGTAACCTTAACTTAGAGTTCCAGTGATATTATATGAAACATGGTCTTTGTCTTATGATTGCTATAGAAGTTATTTGTATTTTAATTGATCAATTCACATGTTTTATAAAAAATATACAGCAGGTACAAAATGTATCTAGGAGTTCTGTACTTCTGGTGTATGAGGAAAAAATGATGTTAACTTTCAAAATGCTTTCAATGTATTTAGCAAAACAAAATATTATAATATTCTGGGTTTTGTGCCAATTTATTTAGAAAATTGATTCATAGAAAGGGCTCTGGTTTTAAAGGGTGCTTTTTGTTTTGGTTTCTTTTAATGCATTCCTAGGTTTACTGATTTGTAAAAATTGACTGGATCTCCAACAACAAATGAATACAGTTTGTTATGACTTAAAATTCAAAGTTGGTTTGAATTTGAAAATATTTTTCTGCTTTTATAGAGACCAGCAGTGTTTTTTTTTTCAATGCTTTTAGAGAAAGAGTCTCATTTTCTACAACTTCCATGATGTGTTTGTTTATGAAATTAGTGTTTAGTGTTCTCTGGAAAGATAAATTCAGTTCAGCCTGATAGAACAGGAATAATTATAAAGAGGTGACAAAGCCACTGCTCATAGAAAATTCTACAATCTAATATTTGTTTTTTAAAACTACAAAGGCAATTTTTCATCTTTCCACAGAAATTTGAACATGGGTCAAACAAAAAGAACTAGTGATGAAAGAGATCAAGTTTTAGCATTAAAAGATAACTCAGGGGCTGGGGTTGTGGCTCAGCGGTAGAGCACTCGCCTACCACGTGCAAGTCCCCGGGTTCGATCCTCAGCACCACATAAAATAAATAAATAAACAAAATAAACGTATTGTGTACAACTAAAAAATAAACATTAAAAAAACTCAGAAAGGTTCTATATTTGAAAGCCTTTATTCTTCAATCAGGTAAACTAGTATTCAAGATGATTATGTATCAGTTCTTAGGAATCAAGAATATCTATTCAACCACAAGACCAAAGAAAAAATGTGTGTTTACCACCACATTTCTTTGGAAGTGAACTTTTAAAAAATTTTTTAGATTTGATGGAACTTTATTTTATTCATTTATTTGTATATGGTGCTAAGAATTGAACTCAGTGTCTCACACATGCTAGGCAAGCACTCTATTACTGAGCCACAACTTCAGCCCCAGGAAGTGAAATTTTTTAAAAAAGCTTTTTCTTGGCTAGGAATGTAATTATTTCAAGCTACTATGTGTTTTTTCAAAAACACACACATACACACAATAAATGTTATAGACTCCCAGACTCCCAACAGGGAACAGGCTGATAGAGCCTTTTCCATCCACAACACCTGGCTTCAAAGGTCATCTTGACACCAATATGCAGCCATCAGATGGGAAGAAGAGTGGAAGGACCACACCCAGGAGTTCTTCATGAACCAGGCTTGGAAGTTGCATACATTTCGTTGACTGAAATTGTCTTGCAGCTGCATCTTATTGCAGGGAAGACAGGGAAATTTAGTTGAAATGTCTCTTCCAGAAGAAGAGAAAGCAGGTTTGGTGAGAACCTGGAACTCTATGCTATAGTCCATCCATTTGGACACCAAGTCACCATTGAACCCTTTTTTTGCAAACAAATAATACACTCATTCCCTCACCAAGTAAGATAACCTAAAATCCCACCCAGTCGCTGCATTAAATTCAAATTACAGGATCCCCAGGCAATGCACAGGATTCTCCATCTGGTCTGGATATCACTCCATATTATCCTGTGGCCCAATAATTCTCAACCTTGTGCCCCAGGAGATATTAAACAATGTCTGGAAACCTTTTTGACTGACACAATTGGGGGAGTGAGGTGGATTCTATGGGCAACCAGTGGGCAGAGGCCAGGAAGGCTGCTGAACATTGTATAATACACAGGACAGCCCCACAAAAAAGAACTGTCCAGTCCAACATATCAGTAGTGCTGAGGGTGAGAAACTCTACTGCAACCCATGACTTTTCCACCCTGTACCCAATATGTAACAATGCAGCAAATTACTGCAGACAACATGTCCAGGTAGAAAAGCAGGGAAAGGAAGACAGTGGCCTATGCAAAGATGAGATTCTGCTAGGAGGCACTGTGATGGACCTCAACGGGAAGTTCCTCCATTAGACCCTGGTACCGCTCTCGTCCTTGGTCCTCTCTGGTCACTGGCTCTGCGTTCTGGAAGTTCTTCCTCTAAGCCTGCATTTGAAATGGGTATTGAGAAGCATGACGTCTCTAGGGAGAGTACAGCTTTTAAAATAAGCTCTTAAGTGATTTTCTTAGCAATATAATTTCTCAAACGCTGAAAAGACTTCTGATCCATTTGCTTCCCAGTCAGTTCCATAAGCCAGTAAACATGAAAGTTTCCTAGAGATAATTCTTGATCCTATTTCTTTGCTTCTTCACTCCTATGCCTCTTTTCCTCTCGATATGAGGGGGCTACTTGAGACCTCCAATGTGAGGCCACGCCCTAAATCTAATTTTTGCTGCATGACTGACTTTTTATGGGCCTTTGTTGTTCAAACACTTTTTCAGATTTATTTCCTATTCTTTGAAGTATAGAACAGTCAGTTTTTCCAAGCTCTCAAGGCTCCAAAGTTCTGAACTCTCTATATTCCTTTTTCATTAACGTTTGGAACCTGTTAATTATTCTAGGAGCTCATCTTATTTTTTTCAATATCTTGTTAAATACAGTCAGTGAATACAGCCTACCAGCATTTCACTTTCCAACCTCTTCCAGAGCTATGGGATTTGGAGGCATCTTATTTTCTTTGCACGTTCCTGCAGGCAATTCTTACCAAATGTCTTGTACTATGGCTTCAACATCCAAAATTTGTACTGAAATTGAATCCATATGGGATAGTAAGAGGGAGGACCTTTAGGAGGTGATTAGAGCTCTTCCCCATGAATGGATTATCTCATTTGTATGATTGATAGATTAACGCATTAATAGGATAATGGGTTGAGAGTGGGTTTGCTACAAAAGGCAGTTCTCAGGGTCCCTGTCTCCTGCTTGTGATGCCTTGCACCACTTTGGGATTCTGCCATCAAGAAGGTCATCACCAGATGCATCCCTTTGACCTTGAAGCAGAACTATAAGCCAAAATAAACCACTTTTCTTTGTAACTTATCCAAATTGTGGTATTATGCTTTTAGTAGGAGAAAAGAGTCCATTTTGTCATGGATTTCCATTTTCCAGCCTCTGGTAAGTTTTCTTGTTGTCTACTGCCTTGACTAATTTGAGATTTTAAAATAGCACCCTGCTTCTGTAATGCTAGTTGTTGTGGCAAATATATCTCAAAGGGTCACAATAAATTTTTGTTTCTTGCTCACTTAACAGTTCAGTGTAAGCATTCCTGGCCAAGGGGGTGGTGAGGGGGGTAACTCTTTGCTTCATAATCACCTTAGGGGAAGAGCACTGAGGGAATTTTAATCCCTCAGGCAACAGTCTCCAACTTTTTAGAACTCACCCAAAACCGGTCTCCCTGATTTTACCTGACTTAATTAATTACTTATATTGATAGTCTATTTATTTTTGGCTCCATTGTTGTAAGAAAAGGGGCATCACTCATTTTGGCTTCTTCTGAGCTGAGAGAGGGTGACGTGAGGGGGCACAGCGTGAGGGACATGAGTTTCCTTTTAGTTGGGTTTGAAGTCTGGTTGGGGAAGAACAGGTTGTAAAGTCATCTGGGGATGGGTGCTTCTATGAGAAAAACAAAAACCATGAGTACTGAATAAATGTTGCTGCAGCTGGAACATGTCACTGTATAGAAGTTCCCTCACCAGGCTTTAACATCCCCAGTTATCAGGACTGTAAACTTAACATTTAACTTTTAGTGTTACAGTTGTCCCTCCCAATAAGATACAGTTTAATAATTTAATGTCATCTGATCTTGCAAAATCCTTTTACTAGTATGACCTCTGTGTCTAATAGAGAAAGCTTTAATTCAGTTACTCAGGGCTGGATAATCATACTAGCAAACACGGAGCCTACCTGTGTAGGTTAGGAATATCTGTAGGCCTTAAACTAAAAACTTCTGTCTCTGGCAGCTCCTCTTGATAGTCTCTTTTTATAGTTATCAGGC
>NW_026000081.1:1491048-1492889 GCF_001458135.2 Marmota marmota marmota
TTTTTTACCATACAACTTCAGAACACCAGCTTGATATAATGCTCTTTTAAAGTTTCTACCTTACAGACTTGTATACCTGGAAGAAATTTTTGTCTCTTTAACACATGACTGATTTTTACAATCTTATACAGACCTTAGTACAAACTTAGTAAATCAATCAGCTATCTAACAAAAGTACTCAGAATGAGTAATCCCATATCAAATTTACTTTACTTATTTTATCAAAATATTAGACAAGTGTATTGAACAGTGCTAGCCATTTTTTGTTGTTGTTGAAGGAAAAGTCCTAGAACCAAGGCATATTAGACATTTTATAGACATTAATATTTTATTAGTTCTTTTGAACACCTAGAAAAACTTGTAAGCTTAAATTTAAAGACATTTATTTTTATATGTTTATCCAATTTAAATTGAACCATTTAAATTACGTGAATTAAAGATCTTTGGATCCATTTTTTAAATTTGTTTTTGTGAGCGCTCCTTATATATGTTAATTTGTATATCATATATATGATATACGGACATACGTATATATAGACATACAACACATAACACAAGTGTGCACACATAACAATAGTAAAGACCTGTAGCTTTTCGCAGGTGAAATCTCCATTGCAATGTTTCAAAAACTCCACAGTTGGTCAAAGATAGAACTGATCAGAAAAACATTAACCTAGGTCTGTAGGATCAAAATCATGAGCTCAAAAAAATACAGAATCTAAGAAAAAGTCCTAGAAAAAATGACTGGCCAGTAATTAGTAAATACTATACAATTTACTTTTTTTTTTTTTTCCTTAGGCCTCAGATCAGTCTCCTACTGAGCTTGCAGGCTTCTTTCATTTGCTTTTCAACATAAGTCCTGGCTGAGGTCTGGAAGGAGCAGGGAAAAACTGCTATTCTGAGCAGACACCTCAGGCCTAAGGCATTTTAACCATAAGTCATAATTTTCAGGTTCGGATGTTGAAAATTATGATACAAGTTTAAGATACAATTCCAAATTTTATATCTTTACATCTTGTTTTGTCAACAGATACCATACTATGATTTACTATCCTTGTCCAAATTAATATTAATGCACTGGTACACACAATGACATTTTCCCAGGCTACCCAATTTAAAATTGGTGGGAAAAAAAAAACTGAATGATTGGAAAGTTACTTGCCAACATGGAAGTAGAGTTCTTTAGTTTTCCATCCTAAGTATTTAAGTTCTCTGGCATGAATTATCTGAAATCATAAACTAAACAATTACCTAAACCCAACTTTTAACTGCAAGATTATGCAATGCTTCAAAAACCCATTCAGATACCAGATTGTTACAATAAACATCATCTTTTAGACACACATTCAGCCAAGATCATTCCCAAGAAACAATTTATAATATCAACACACTATTGCACATGTCTTAAAGAGCCAGAAACAAAGACACAGGACAGACAGACAGAAAGGAGCTCCAGACTATGGCTGACAGACAGAAACCTTTAAAACAGAGCAGATAAGAGAAAAATTTCCTACACCAGTGGCACCATAGATGTCCCCACAAGGGGACCAGATGTTTTCACAGAGGGGCAACCTGAAATGTAAAATCAAGGGTCTCCATGGCGACTTTACTTCATTTAGTGTCCCCTTTTTCTTTTTCTCTTTTTTTAAGAAGACAGAGGTGGCATAATCCTTACAGTGCAGGAAAGGAAGGAGGGAATTCCCTGAAGCAACAGGGCTTGGGCAGCTGCTGGGAGTCCCTCAGTCCCTCCTTTTACTTACAGGATTAGCTCCTCTGGTTCAGTTCCACCCCAGGCACGCTCCATCTCCTAACATTTCAGTAGTCAGCTCTCAAAAAGTTCC
>NW_026000081.1:1494710-1501457 GCF_001458135.2 Marmota marmota marmota
GTGGGGGGGGGGGGTATCAAAATTTGTAACTTAAAGTTCGGTTCCTGACCTTGAAGCCAATTAATGCCAATTTAATAATGAGGACAGGGTTTTGAGAAAAAGAAAAATGGAGGTTTATTGCTTTGCTAACAAAGGAGAAACACAGGGGACTCTGCCCAAAGGTTGTGACTCTCTTGATCTGGAGGGACAAGGGGTTTTAAAGGAGTCTCACTTGTTGACCTGGGAGATACTCAGTTCTTAGATCCCCAGCAGGCATTGCCCTCTGCAGTGGGTGTGCTCCAGCAGCTAGCCAGGGGCTTCTCTCATCCTACTTAACAAAGGGGGGTAAAGTTCATCGCAGTTCCTTAAAACACAGTCCAAAGGGGTGGCAGGCTTACTTGCTTTATTACCCATTTTCACGTCCAATATCCTTAAGTTTTTACCACAGAAATCAGACAACAAAACGCACAAAAACAAACAAACAAAAAAACATATAGAGCACAGAACAAAACACAAGAAAACAGAAACCCGGTGCTGAAACAGAAAAACAGAGGAGCAATGCAATGTCTTGCTAAAGCTCCCAGGGTAGGAGCACGTGCTTACCCGTCAGCACCTCTCTACCCTTCCAGAGGAATTCCCTACAGAACAGAACAGAGGACAGAACGATTTCTCGCTACTGTCCCAGACAGGAGTATACGTGAGCCTCGCCAGGCCACCTCTCTGTCATCAGAAGAGATCTCCCTTAACCGGATACCAGATGTTATAAAGGCGCCACTTACCTATGGAGGCCTCCTCCACCAGGTGCTTGCTGATAGTTTTAGTGCGGCAGTTCACTGCAGTGCTCCGGGGACTGAAGGCTCACTCCGAGGCCTTGGAACATCTCAAGTTGCGCACCCCCTAGAGTGGCTCTCCAGCCCAGAGCCCTGGAGCGAAGGCAGGCTTCAGAATTTCCAGCACTCTGGTCTTGTGATCTGGTCGGGCAGGGTCATCTCACTGGGGCCTCCAAAATGTTAGACCATGACGCAAGAAAAGACCACTGACTCCAATTAAAATCAAATTAAAGCATTTCAACCGGCCAGGCTGCCTCTCCCTCCCAAAACGGCGGGAACAAGACAGCAACCCCAGCTTTCCTGCAGCACAGCTTTATAGCCCAGAAAGTTACACAAAGGGGGGTTACAGATAACAGAACTCTGACGAGCATCACACTAATGGTAGTTTACACTTTTTGCTGGCCCCAACATCAGAATTTATGAGGACCATTAGAGCCTAAGAGAGGGTCATTGTCTGGCCAGGGAAGGCCGATATTTATGAGGTGTCACTAAAGTTTCAGAGAGGGCTGCTCTCTGGTCAGAGAGCCAGGCATGGGTGAGTTCAAGGCACGGGCAGGCATTCCAAGCAGATTCAGAATTTGCAGTAATTTATAGTAAAGCTGAAATTATCTTTTCGTGGCTTTGTGGCGAGATTGCTCCCAATTTTAAGAAAATATCAGGTTGGGTCTATCAGTACCATCACTTCTGTTCACATTGCACATTCATTTAAATGAGATTTATTTTTAAAGAGAGAGAGAGAGAGAGAGAATTTTAATATTTATTTTTTAGTTTTCGGAGGACACAACATCTTTGTTTGTATGTGGTGCTTAGGATCGAACCCGGCCGCACGCATGCCAGGCAAGTGCACTACCGCTTGAGTCACATCCCCAGCCCCTAAATGAGATTTAAATAAAGGAGGAGTGTGCATCTTCCAGGAAGTGTTCTTGAAGGGAGGGAGCATGCTTTTCTTCCTACCATCTTCTCGCTGACTGAAATTGAGAAATGGTGGTTGGAGCAGAAGCAGCTATCTTCAACCATCTGGTCAAAACCACACATTAAAGATGATGGCGTAACAGTGCATGAGTTCCTAAGGGTCAAGGAGTTCCCAAGGCAGAGCTCCAGGCTGTTTACCTGCTGTCTTTAAGGAAACAATGAGCTCCTGTCATATTTAAGCCACTGCAGTTTTGAGTTTTATTTGCAGTGAATAACTTAACTTACAATGGTATTCTCTAATTGTTTGGTATGGCTACTTTCTCTTCTGTCCACCTCCACCCCTTTGTATTGGTAACTTCTGCTATTTCCTTCTCATCGTCCAGAGTACTTTCAGAACTCTCGAATCTTTAGCAACGAGTAGTTTTAGCACTTATTTTACATTCTATTATTTCACCTGAGAGATAAAAAACTTAGGATTGGTCCATAAATTGCAGATCATTTCAAGAAATATTTTTTGACACTCACTAATGTCAGGTCCCAGACTGGACACAAAACATACAAAGATGCTTAGCAAATCATCCCTGCCTTTGAAGAACTTGCATTACGGGTATATTACTGGTACCCCTTCCAACTTCCACTCCACCCTCCTGTTTGAAGAAGTTGAAAAGCTAAAAATGACATTTCTTAGAATCCCTTCCCACTTGAGTTCTAGGTACAAATAAGGTCTGCCAAAGAGATATACTTAGAAAAAAAATGTACAAGTAAATGAAGGTTACCTTCCTGCATTTACAGGTCACTTGTAAGTGAGGTATGATGACATGTATATGACAGTCACACTCCCCTTATGGTCTTCATGGTGTGAGAGCCAGTGCTGACATCAGCAATAACAGTGTCTAATCCTAAGTATATTCCAGTCAGAATAAGCCAGGCTTATTAGTACCAAATGATTGGGGTGGGGGTAGGGCTGGGGTTGTGGCTCAGTGGTAAAGCACTCGTCTAACATGTGCGAGGCCCTAGGTTCAATTCTCAGCACCACATAAAAATAAATAAATAAAATAAAGATAGTGTGTTCAACTAAAAATATAAAATAAAATATTTTTTAAAAAAGTAACAAATGATTCCCAAAATCTCAGTGGCCTAATGCAGTAAAAGTTTCTTTCTCACACCAAATTGTTTACTGCAGATGTGGACAGTTGCTCTGCATGTTCTTAGAATCTAGGATGCTTTAACTTTGTAGCTACTATATGTTACCCCAGGGTCTCTTCCATGACTTTTGTGGCAGGGAAGAGACAGTCTAGAGAGTGCTCACAAGCTTGTGACGACGGTGTCATCCTGGAACACATTACTTCCTCTCAGATATTATTGGCTAGAATTGGTCACATGGTCCTATCTACCTGTGGGCCTAGAAATAGTAAGCTTCCATATTTGGAAGTAAATGAGTCACACAAAAAGAAGCAAGAATGTGAAGAGAGAGCCTACAGAATGGGGGAAAAAAGTCTTTGCCACCTGCATCTCAGAGAATCAATTTCCAGGATATAAAAAGAACTCAAAAAACTTAACACCATCTGGGCGTGATGCTGCACACCTATAATCCCAACGGATTGGGAGACTGAGACAAGAGAATTGTGAGTTCAAATCCAGCCTCAGCAACTGTGAGGCACTTAGCAACTCAGTGAGACCCTGTCTCTAAGTAAAATACAAAATAGGGGTGGGGATGTGGTTCAGTGGTCAAGTGCCCCTGATTCAATCCCGGTACCAAAAAAAAAAACTTATAAATAAATAACCCAATCAATAAATGGGCAAAGGAACTGAATGTGCACATCACAGAAGAAATGCAATCAGTTAATAAATACATGAAAAAAAATGTTCAACATCTCTAGCAATTAGAGAAGTGCAAATTAAAACTACCTTGAGATTTTATCTCACTCCAATCAGAATGTCAATTATCAAGAATACAAATAACAATAAATGTTGGTGAAGATTTTGGGGGAAAGATACACTCATACATTGCTGATGGGACTGCAAATTGGTGCAAGTATTAAGAAAAGCAGTAAGGAGATTCCTCAGAAAACTTGGAATGGAACCACCATTTGACCCAGTTACCCCATCCCTGGGCACATTCCCAAGGGACTTAAAATCAGCGTACTATAATGATGCAGCCACATCAATGTTTATAACAGCTCAATTCACAATACCTAAACTACGGAACTAACCTACATGCCTTTCAACAGATGAATGAATAAAGAAAATGTGATATACATACATAATGAAATATTACTCAGCCATAAATAAGAATGAAATTATGGCATTTGCCATCAAATGGATGGAACTGTAGACAATCATGCTAAGTGAAACAAGTCAATCCCCAAAAAATCAAAGGCCAAATGTTCTGATATGCATATGCTAACACACAATAAGGAGGGGGGTGAAGGGAAAAATAGAAGTTCATTGGATTAGACAAAGGGAAATGAAGGGAAGAGAGGGGCAATGGGAATAGGAAAGACAATAGAATGAATCGGACATAACTTTCCTGTGTTCATATATGAATACATGACCAGTGTAATGCCACATCATATACAATCACAAGAATGGGAAGTTATGCTCCATGCATGTATGATATGTCAAAATACACTTTACTGTCATGTATAATTTTAAAAAAAACAAATAAAAAAATTTTAAAAGGAAGTAAAGTAGGACCAGACTAGTAATGTTCATCATAACTGATATGACTTTGGACTCACTATTCTGGGGATTTCTACTCCTCCATCCCTTCCAGGGACCTCAGAAGCACTGAAATGCTGGATGAAATTCCTTTGGGTTTTGAAATATCTAGAGTGGTTGTGGATTCCTACAGTAAATGCTGGCTGAATCGGGTGTGTGCTGGTACTTCCTATCATTTTACCACTACCTATCCTTACCATCTGTGCCTCCTAAGGCTGTCCTGTATGAACTGCATATTCCAGGCTCCTTTGCCCTCTGGTTTTGGTTGGGTGGGATCATGAGAGACTCCAGCAGGAGAGGAGAAAACAGGAGTTGACACAGATCAGGATATTTATCTCTGCCTCCTTTCAACTCCCCACCAAACTGTGAGTTCTTGATCCTGCCCCCAACTCTGTAGGGTCCTTTCATTAAACTTCCCTCATCTAAACACTTTGAGCATGATGTCTGTTTTGACCCTGACTCATAGTAGGTGTTTAATAAGCAAAAATTTTCGACTGTAAGCCCAAAATAGAATAACAGACCATCTCCCATCTTCCAGTTTTACTACAGCTGGAGGTCTTTCTAAGATGCCCTTCTTCTGCCTTAAAACGTCAATGGCTCCCAAGTATACCCATCACCACACCCCCACTGTAAACTGCAGCCAGACAGAAGTAATTTCAGTTCCCTCTGCAACGTGTTCTCTTCCTCTGAGTCTCTGCACACTCAGAGTAGGCTGGAAACTGCTCCCCACCCCCACTCTCATCAAAAAGTCACCCTCAGAAGCTTCCCTGAGATGGTAGAACACTCTCCCTTTGCAGTCTTTATGTACATTATACAGAGAGAGTATTCACTGTTACATTGTACTACAATTGCCTACTTATCTGTGTCCTTCAAGACTGTGATCCCTAGGACAGGGAATGAGTCTTTACCTCTCTCTATGTGTCTCTGTCTCTCATTGATCTGTTGCTTTTCTGTTTTCTTCCATTCATTTGTAAGCCCCTGTATGTCTTATTCTTATTCATTTGTATCTAGATCCCAGCTAACAGCCTGGCACACAGTAGGTCTTAGTAACTACAAATGTTGAATGGTTAAAACTCTCTCTTGGCTTCCAGGTCATCTCTCTTTCTTGATTTTCCTCTTTCTCTGGCTCTTTGTTCTTGGAAGCCTTCACAATGGGCTCCTCCTCTGTCTACCCATTAACTATTCTTCAGAGCAGCTCATTCTTATCTGCCTTTTGGACTTCAGCCATCAGTAAATACCACAATCCCCAAAAGCATATTTTCAATCTTAACCTTTCACATGAGCTAAGGCTGGCCCTCTCTCCCTGCAAGTAGTTCAGATAAAGTCTCATTATAATTTCTCCATTCCCAACCTGTCCTCCTCCTGCTTCCAGTACTCAGTCCACCCAGGTGTCCAAGTGACAAACTTCAAAGTCCTCCAACTCTTCCCACTGTCCCCTGCCCCCTGTCCTGTTGGGCAACAAGTTTCATCCATTCTCACATTTTACACTCTGTTTCTGGGTCTTTATTTTTCCTATTTCTTTTACCAAGAACACTTTCCCCCCACCTTTATCTCAAATCCTTTGCATTCTTTGAAATTCAGAAAACTGGTCAATTTCGATTCATTGCTTCTTCCTCCAAGTTCTACCTAAGTTATTTCTATTTTTGTCTGCTTGTGGGATTTTTTTGTTTGTTTGTTTTTGCAGTTCAAGGGTTTGAACCCAGGACCTTGCACACATGCTAGTTAAGCACTCTACCACTGAGCTATAGATCCCCCATTCTTGTTAAAATTTTGGGACAGGGTCTCGGTTTCCCAGGCTGGCCTCCCACTTGTGATCCTCCTGCCTCAGCCTCAGAAGCAGCTGGGCTTGATGGGTAGCTGAACCAAGTAGATGGCTAGGGCACCTGGCTTGATGCCATGACTTTTAATGTTGGATCTAAACATGTCTCCATCAGTAGTGTTGGTAAAAGTATAAATGGAAGCCATAGCCCAGAGAAAAAACCCCAACATGGCGCCTAAGGACCTCTTCTTCCTACCTTCTTCTTTTCTGCAGTGGAGCGAAAAGTTCCCGCCCGTGTGAACTCTCCCGCGGGGGCCAATTTCAAATCTCGCTGGCGGGGAACCTTAGCCCCAATAAGAACTAATGCCTGGGCTCCAGAGCTGATATCTGGAAGAACTTGCCAATAAACGGGTTGCCTGCCATTTATCTAAGCCCTACCATCTCCCCCACAGCCTTTTGCAATAAAATTGGAATTCTCCCCACAAAGTGTCTTTGCATGGGAAATTCTTTCAAGTAGAAGGTACAATTCTTAGATTTTTTTTTAAA
>NW_026000081.1:1503010-1557579 GCF_001458135.2 Marmota marmota marmota
TAAAATACAAAGTGCAATTGGAGCTGTTGTTAAAAACAAAAAATGACCCCAGCTGCTCGAGTTCCAAGAACACCCGCTCTGGAACAGCCTGTGCTTGGTGTCAGTCTTCTTTCTGGTGGGCTAGGGGGGGGGGTGGTTTGCACGCCCAGATTGAGACTGAGGTAGGCCAGGTCGGCCTTAATTTAAGGCAAGTGTTCCTAGCAGATGAGGAAACAGTCCATGAGACTATAGATTGCACCTCCAGCTCTGAGCTAATGCTCATCAAATTACCTATCTTGAAGTGACCACTGTGAATCTCAATGTAGGGACTTAGAACCAGGAGGGAAGCCCAAACTCTGAGCTCATTTTGAAATGAGCCTCTCCTTGTGTGCCCCATGCACTCTCTGGGAGAGACATTAGTAGGTTCCAGAATGCAGCCAGGTGTGGCAGTGTTCCTTGAGTGATTTCAGGGTTATTCATAGATTGACAGATTTGCCCTAGGGTGTTTTTTTCTTTTCAAGAAAATAGAAAACAAAAAGTTAATAACTGAATTTTTTAGTTCTGAGGTCAAGGAGAAGGGTTAACAATCTTTGTTTAACCCACGTACAGTGGTCATAGACTTTATTTTTACACTAAAAATATTGTACTTTCTTTTTTATCTGTCATCCCATTAAAATTGTGAAGGAAATAATGTCAATGGATTGTGGAATTGGAGCCACAAAATTGTCCACTGTGGCAACATTGAAGTCTATAGAAGCCCGATAATGTCTGGTTGGCTAAACCAAAGGATGTATAAAGCACTATTGATTCTCAAAATTAATAAATAGTCCACTGAGGATAATCTTAAAAATTAAATTGTGGTAACAAATCTGAGGGTATTCATCTAATTAATTATATTTTAGTACACCTGTAAGAGAACAATGAATGGTGCAAATAATATATATATATACATATATGTATAATACCAGCTCCCAAGGTACCAAAAAGCCTATATCAATTCTGAATGTACTGTAGGTGAAAGTGACAGTTTTGCTGCTGGATTCTACCCCCCTACCTGGAGCAGTTAGGTGAGTACTCTTGGCCCAATAGTGACACCTGGTGGTCAGGACACTTGCCGACTACCTTCTTAAAGTCAGTTATTTAGTCATTGCAGAAAACATGTCCACTAGGCCTTTTGAATATAATTTTTTTTTTCATACCGGGGATTGAACTCAGGAGTACTGGACCACTGAGCCACATCCCCAGCCCTATTTTGTATTTTGTATTTATAGACATTGTCTGGCTGAGTTGCTTAGCGCCTCACCATTGCTGAGTCTGGCTTTGAACTTGCGATCCTCCTGAAATATACTATCCTATTTAATTCTCACAGCAAGCCTAGGGATCCACATTTTGTGAATAAATGACTCAAAGTCCCCACAGATGATATGTGTAATGCCGAGATTCTGATACAGGTGTAACTTCAAACAGGGTGATGCCAGATAAAGGGGGAAAGTGTGTTCTGTGCTGAAGAGTTTCTAAATAGGCAGCTTCCTAATGGATTTAAGGTGCAGTGGGTATCATTTGATTCATCTTCTGCAAGACTTGGAAATGAAAAACTATCCTGTGATAAGCTTCACCCTTTCTCTTCCAACTAAAATCTGGCTTTAATCAAGGTAAACACAGGTAAGCATATTGCTTGATTTTTTTTCCTTTTTTTTTTTTTTAACTTTTTAGGCTGAGCAGAGAATGAGAAAACTCTGATTCTTGATTCATCACCCCCCATTCTCAATTCTTTTTTTTAATTTTTTTTTATTTTTGTAGTTGTAGATGGACAGAATGCCTTTATTTTTATGTGGTGCTAAGGATCGAACCCAGTGCCTCACACAGGCTAGGCAAGTGCTCTGCCACTAAGCTACAGCTCCATCCCTCCTCCTCAGTTCTTATCATTACAAATTTGTATTTATGGAAAAAAAGAATAGTGCTTGGTACAGCCAAACAAACAAACAAACAAACAAACAGTTTGAGGGAAATGATTCAAAATAAGAAGTATGTGCCTTTGAAGTTAGGTAGAGAGAATTAGCATAAAGCTAAGAACAAGAGTTTGGAATGAGGTAGGTTTAAGCCTAATCCCAGTTCCACCGTGGTAGACCTGGTTGTGGTTACTTAGGCTCTCAAAGTTAAAAATCTGTAAAATTGAAACAGTCGCTGACACTTGAGGCGATTTTGAGAATTTAGTAAGGTGATGTGCCTAAGACACCTAATAGTGCTTTGGCGTCCAGTTGGCATTTAAAGAGGAGATGACGAACTTGTTCAGGAAGGTCTGTTTGCTTTAGATGTTATACTTAATTCCTTTTTCTTAACAAGTACAAAAATGTTGATTTAAGAAATATTCCTCATTTTACAAGAGAAAAAAGAAATCCTGAAATACCAGTGGTAAGTAAATTATTTTAAAATTGCATAACTCTTACCTAGTGGATGTCAGTCTAGGAATGCAACTGTAATTAAATGATAGGCTTTAATTTCTAAAAATCTGTTTGTGGGACCCTTTAAATCAGAAACATTTAAACACTGTAACATTTCTTCCATAAAAATGTGAAATCAATAATATGTAAAAGGTATAATAAAGCACACTCAAGACTGCTGTTTTTAGAAAGGTTTACCAGGTTGCCCTTGGCTAGTGTCTGGGAACCTGAGTGTAAATGAAAAATTGTCCTGTGATAAGCTTCACCCTTGATGATACTATATGATATAAAACTTCATCTAAATGATACAAGCTGCTCAGTGTGCCTAGACTGCACAAAGTGTGATTCGTGATAAACACCTTCTGAGAGTCATGCATTTGGGTCCAAATTAAGTAAAGGGTGCTAAAGTAACCAACCTAATAAAAACCTTCAGCACTGAGTCTCTAATGAATTTTCCTAGTAGACAACACATGTCACAATTTAATGCTAAAGAAATTGTGGCTGAGTCTGCTTTGTATCCTGTTGCTGTAATAAATCATAGCCATAATACAACTATATGCTAAGTCCTGTGAGTTCTCCTAAGGAATCACCAAACCCAGGGATGGCCTTGGGAACCCCCATACATGAACTAATGTAAAATAATATTTGTTTTGTTAGAGAAATGTCTTGGAGATATATAGAAAATTCTCTCTCACACACACACACATACACACACACCACACACTTGGCTTTGTATAAAACCTAAACATGCAAATAATTCATTGTTCACCAAATATTAATTGTGCATTTACCAGTTTTCTAGCTGTTAGGAGCTGTGAGAAGTACAACAAATAAAGGGTCCACAAAAAATTACCTCAAGTTAATAAAAATAATTATTTGTCAGTAGGAGTCAGTATGACTTGCTGCCCTGCCTGTGGGTCAGACAATATGTGAGGGTTGTTGAAATTCTAAAGGAAAAGAGTTCATTTACAGCTGTACTGGTTACTGGAAACTATTTGCATTTCAGTTGAGCATGCTGGGAGGATGAATTTGCATTGACAAGAAAGTGAGGTGGGAGGGCAGCTTGAGCAAGACATTCATAGAATTGGTTCTAGATCATCCTGATTCCACAGAGTTCATGTTGAACAGAAGCAGAAGATAAGATTAGAAAAAGCCTTTGAATGCCGTTATAAAGAGTTTGCTTTCCACGGCTCATAGGATAAAATTCAAGCTAGAATTCTCGAACTGAGTTGTAATGTGATTAAAGTGATATTTGAGCTTGCTGGCAGGCTGATGCTTTTGAATTCAAGTGATAATAGATGAGATGAGGAGACAAATTAGGAGCCTATTAAAATAACGCAGGCAGGAGCTAATGAGATCCTGAACTCAAAGTTTCTCATATGAGTGACTGATAAATGAAAATGCTGTGACAGATCCCTTGATGCCAGGAGAGAAAT
Source organism: Marmota marmota marmota (assembly GCF_001458135.2). NCBI lineage: Eukaryota > Metazoa > Chordata > Mammalia > Rodentia > Sciuridae > Marmota > Marmota marmota. The sequence goes on from NW_026000081.1 coordinate 1,506,867, forward strand.
AAGGAAGTCCAGACAACTCTTTGTTTTGTTTAAGAGGAATATTGAATATGATGGTAGAAGATATGAAGAGTTAAGTTGATAACATGATACATTTGAGGTGACAGTGAATCCGATAAGCAGTTGAAGTCACATTTATTGTGATAAATGTGTTTCTTAAATTCTAGTCTATGGGAGCCATACAAGCCTGCTTATTTCTCACTTAGGTCTTCCTTATACTGTTTTGCCCTTTTAGTGATTGTTAGTGAAAATTAATTTTAGAAGGATCCAGTTTCTCCCGGGAATGTTTGTTCAGTGAAGAGGTTAAAAAGAAATAAGACTAAAAGGTATTTATTTGTAATGAATGATGTTGTTATTATTATTTTGGTACTGGGAATTGAACCCAAGGGCAATTAACCACTGAGCCTCATCTCCAGCCATTTTTATGTTTTATTTTGAGACAGGTTCTTGTTAAGTTGCTTAGAGCCTCACTAAATGCTGAGTCTGACTTTGAACTTGGGATCCTCCTGCCGTAACCTGCCACGCTCCCAGTCCTTGGGATTACAGGGGAGAGCCACTGTATCCAACTATAATTGTTATTAAAATGGTCAGGGTAAATGGTTAGATTTTACATAACTACAATTATTATACGTTTGGAAAATACATTGTACAATTATATTCGTCTATTCAACTGAAGCCAAATTCTTGCATAATAAAATATTTTCAAAGATTTCTTAGACAAAATATTATATTATTTGAATCTTTTTAGAGTTCTTCTTTTGTAAACATTTTAAATCACTTTTGAAGTTTTATTAAGACTGTCAGGATAGGGGCTGGGATGTGGCTCAAGCGGTAGCATGCTCGCCTGGCGTGTGTGCAGCCTGGGTTCGATCCTCAGCACCACATACAAACAACAGATGTTGTGTCCGCTGAAAACTAAAAAATAAATATTTTAAAAAAATTCTCTTTCTCTCTCTTTAAAAAAAAAGACTGTCAGGATAGATTTAATTCTGTTCTGCTTAAATAAAGGAAGAAATTTTTTCTACATATTTTAGGCCAATTTCCCCTATTTCTTCATCTGTGTGTGTGGGGATACTAATAGCTAAAGTAATTTTTCAGGTTTCACATGAGTTTGTGGCAAAAACACATGTGAATTCAGGGAGTGTCCAGGAAGCTATTGAACACATCTGTGTATTGGATCTTTTACTTTGTAAACAAGCTAAAAATATTTCTCTTTTTTTTTTTTTTTGTCAAAGACTGTCTTTGTTTTCAAGATTTTGTTTTTTAAACTTGTATAACAAATATTTATTTGTTTATTATTTTAACTAAATTATTTATTGTAATTTGTTATACATGATGGCAGAATGCAATTTATTTCATATTACACATATAGAGCACAATTTTTCAAGTCATTGATTGTACACAAAGTATTTTCACACCATTCGTGTCTTTGTACATGTACTTAGGGTAATGATGACTAACTCATTTCACCGTCATTCCTACCCCGTGCCCCCTCCCTGTTTTCAAGATTTTAATTCACTGCATTGTTTATTTCTTTTTACTAATTTTCCATACTTCAACAGAATATAGACTCATGTGGAATACTTAGAAAAGCAAAAAGAAAAAAGCAAAAATTGCCCATAAATGAGCAATCCAGAAATAAACACTATTACTGATATTTTGGTGTATGACCTAGGAACCTCTATCAGTCCCCACATATACATACATACATACATAGACATATATGCATACCCCCCTCCACAAACATCAGCTTTTTTTAAAAAAAGATCATAATGTACTTAATACATTTTTACTACTATATCATTAAATATTTAAAATTAGTATACTATAGTGATCCGTGCATACCAATGTTTATAGCAGTGCAGTGCACCATAGCGGAGTAATAGAACAGTCCAGGTGACCATCAACAGATGAAAGGATCAAGAAAATGTAATATATATAATGGAATTCTACTCAGCCATAAAGAGGAATGAAATCATGGCATTTGTGAAGTAAACGAGACTCAGAAAATCAAGAGCAAATGTTTTCTCTCATATGCTGAAGCTAGAGTAAAATAAGGGGGAAAAGGCGGGGGCCCCTTGCAAATAGAAGGGAGACCAATGTAGTAGAAGAGGAGGATTGAAGGGGAAGGAGGAGGGACTGTAAAAGGGAGGATGCAGAATGAAATTGACCAAATTTATGATCTGTACATATATGATTGTACCATGATGAATTCCACCTTTATGTGCTCCTATAAAGCACCAATTTAAAAAACAATAAATACATAGAAGGAAGATTACAGTAGAGTAGAGGAAGGGAATAGAGACAGGGAAGAGGGGAGGGAAAGAGGGAGTATCTGGGACTGAAATGGAGCAAATTGCATTCCAGTCATGTATGAGTATATCAGAATGAACTCCACTATTATGTATAATTATAATGTGCTAATAAAAACTAAAATGTTTTAAATAGATGCATATCATTCTATTTTATTAATTTCCATGATTTATTATACCAACCTTTTTGTAGCAGTCAGGTTTTTGTTGTTGTTTTGAGATGCTGGGTATTGGACCTCTACCTCTGGGCCATATCCCCAGCCCTTTTTTTCCTTTGTAATTAATATTTTTATAAATAAACCACCATAAGCATCCATATAGCCCAATTTGGTGCATGATTATTTAGGATTAACACTTAGAAATGGAACTATCTAGTAATGCATGCATGTTTTTAAAACCTTTGACATATACTGCCAGTTTACCCTTTTTCATTAAATTGAGTTTTGATGATGAAAAAAACACTAATAAGTATCAAATATCAAAAGTAACCAATATTAGAAAATGTTGTTTGACCATATGGCAGATAATTGTTTACACCCTGGTTCCAGCAATCGCCCTTCTGGGTGTATATCCAAAGGCAATGAAATCAGTATGCTGAAGAGAAGTCTGCACTCCTACGTTCACTGCAGCATTATTCACAATAGCCAAGACACTGAAACAACCTGTCTGTAACAGATGAATGGATTTTTAAAATGTGGTATATCCAATGGAATAATATTCAGTCTTTAAAAAGAAATAAATCCTGTCATTTGTGACAAGGTGGATGAACCTGGAGGACATTATGCTAAATGAGGTAAGCCAGGCATAGACAGTGCACATGTGTAACATGAAAAAGACCAACTCATGGAAGCAGAGAAGAGAATGGTGGTCTTTCCACCATCTTTCCACCCTCTCCAGAGCATAGGGGTGGAAAGTATGGGGAATTTCTAATTTCTGTTAGAATGAATAAGTCCCAGAGATATATTTTATATCATAATTATTAGAGTTAATGTACATTTATAAATTGCTGAGAGTGGATAATAAATGTTCTGACAACAAAAAACAAGTGATTGGTGAAATTATTAACTTAATTGAACCATTTCACAATGTACACATATATCAAACATCATTGTACACTATGATGTAATAACATAATGTAATAACACATTATGAAATATATAATTGAGTGCACAATTTTTGTATGTCAACTATATATTAATATAAATAAAGATGTAAAAAGAACTCTTTATATCCTCGCTGGAAACGGAATCATCAATTCACATTATTATAATAGCTGTGATCTACTAGTAGCTAACATTTATTTGAGCACTTTCCTAATATATCTTTAAGTCTTTATGTTAATCCTCAAAATAATCTTATGAGGAAGTAGTACTATTATTTTCTCATCACTATTGCTATTATTACCACTGTTGTTATTATTACTGTCATTTTATGCCTGAAGAAATAGAAACAAATGTTGAAAGTTAGTCAGCTAGTAAGTACAGAACCAGGAGGCAGGCAGGCTCCAGGGTCCATTTTTAATCACTAGACTTTAATGCTGCTTACGTTTTGAGTTGTATGCTTTCTCAGCTTTATGTTTTAGAAAACAAATACATAAATCTATATAGTATGACTTTTCCTGAATGTTAGTTATAGGAAACTGGTTCCAATATGTGATACACTAAATGGCTTAGTAGACCTGGACCATTTACACTTGCCTCAAGATAATTGTATATAAAAGATAAGAAACATAATTCTCATGCATATACTCTATTTTTCAAGCTGTGGCTTTCTAGTTCTAAGTCTGCAAAATTCAGTCTCATTACTAGGTATTCATGCCTTGTAAAACTTTTGCTAATACCATTTTATGCCACTAATGGCATTTTATGCCATTATATCAGTAAGCTTTGCACACAAGGCAAGAGAATCTCAAATTCAAAACGAATTTGGGCAACTTGGCGAGGACCCAAAATTTTAAAAAGGGCTGGAATGTGGCTCAGTGATAACATACACCTGAATTCAGTTCCTCAGTACAAGAGGGTGGGGGGGAGATGAAGGTCTTCAAATGTTGAGAATTGAATATATATAATATATATATGCTTATATAGTATATAAAATATGCATGTATAGCATATATTGCCGCAGTCTGGCTGGGCACAATCAGGAGCCACTTGTCAAAAGAAACTAACTTTATTTTTAGAACCACACACGCCAAACAAAACAGCCTCTCAGGAAAAATCCTCAGAGCCTCAACTGCCACCACCGGCTTTCCACAAGCCTCTCTCTCCCACACAAGCCTCTCTCCACCTCCCACAATCCTCCTGCTCTTGAGGCCGATTGGCTGGGTCACGTGGGCGGAGCCAAAAAAATGTCCCCCAATGAGCAGCTCCGTGGTCTGAAAGGGCAGGGAAACCAGTCCAATGAGCATCACTGCAGAGGAGCCAATCAGCTAGATGTTGCTGGGGCCGAGGAGCCAATCAGCTAGATGTTGCTGGGGCCGCTGTGAGCCAATCATCAGCCGGCAGCTGGAAGTTTGCTGGCAGCTGGAAGTTTGCTGGGGCCCCTTTGGCTGTGGCTCTCAACAATATATATACTATATGTGTATATATATATATACATGTATATTTTACATTCCTAATTTTACTCAATTCTTACAAAACCCCTTTAACAGAAGTGAGAACCATCGCTACTCTTCTTGGATTAGGAGATATGTCATAACACATTTTTTATTTCTTTAATATTAAGGAAATTTATTACCGGAATAGGGGTTTAGAAAAAGAAAAATATTGAGTAAAGACCATGCATCCTTTTACATGAGAAATAACTGAAGTGCTAGAGTGTTTCAGATAGTTGAGGAACTGTCTCATAGAAAATAAGTAGATCTGGGGCTGGGGTTATGGCTCAGCTGTAGAGCGCTCGCCTCGCACATGTAAGGCCCTGGGTTCCATTCTCAGCACCATGTATAAATAAATAAAATAAAGTTAAAAAACAGAAAAGTAAAATAAGTATATCTGACTTTACTGTCACAAGAGCACAAAATGAGGACCAATAGGTGGGAGCTCCAGGGGAGTAGATTTGTAATCAACCTAAAGGAGCACTTCCCAATGCTTTGTACTGACTGGACATCTTTGAGAGGATAGTGGAGTCCTAAGCACTGACTGAATGACTGTTTTGGGAAATGTTGAAGAGAAAATCTTTGGAAGTTTTTTTTAATATTTTTTTAGTTGTAAATGGACCCAATATCTTTTTATGTATTTATTTTTATGTGGTGCCAAGGATCGAACCCAGTGCCTCACACATGTGAGCGCTCTATCACTGAGCTACAGCCCCATCCCAGAATCTTTGCAAGTCTGCTAAATATTGTGTTCCCCTCTCTCTGCAGTAGATTAAATACCTATGGAACTCAGAAGTGATTATATGACTTTCTCTGATGAATGAGATGTGAGCAAAAGTGATATCTGTCATTTCCAGGCAGAAGGTTTAAGAGAAATGATGCAGTTTGCTGTGTCTCTTTCCTTTACCAAAAACAGCTGTCCATGTGTGGTCAACCTGGTCACCAAATGAATATGGTATGGCGCAGAAACTCAGGTGACCTACACTGGGCATTAGCATGAACAGAAACAAACCCTTGGATGTTTTTTGAATCATCAGAATTTGGGGGTTGCATATTAACTGAAGCATAACAGACCCTATCCTGACTGATACAGAGTCTTCTTGATTTAGATGACCTCTAAAACCACTTGTATACCTGAAGTTTTCAGGATGTGATATCATCTGCAGTATTTTTTTATTGTTTATTTCCTGTATTTCTTCCTTATAGTTGAGTTGTAATTGTCAAAGGTTATAGAGTCAAGAAAAAAAAGCATGAATTGTTGGGTTGTAACTCAGTAGTAGAATGCTTGCCTCGTAATCATGAAGCCCTGGGTTTTATCCCCAGTACACCCCCACATATATACACAACACACAGGAATCATGAATTGTCAAAGTTACCCTTGAAAATAATGAAAAACACCCACAAAACCAAAACAATAAATGCAGTAGTATATGCATATCCCTGTTAGTATTATACATAAATTTACAATGAAGTTGTTGGATTATGTTTTTAAGGATCATGTTACATGACAATACATATCTTTAAAAATCATACCTATGTAGCAACATGTGCATGTTTTAATAGTTACCAGGAAACTAAGGCCAGAGTAACTGAAGAAATTGGAATTGGTGTCTCCCATTTCATGCTGACTGGGGGCTTGTGCTCTCTGAGTGGAGTGGTGATGGAGACCCTGTTCTCTTTTTCCCCACTGTGACTCGAAGTGTTGTGTTCCCTAAGTTACATGTGCCATGCCGTGATGCAAATGTACAGTACTTCTTTTCTTCATTATAGTTTGAGTATTAAGGGCTGGGGTTGTGGCTCAGCTGTAGAGCTCTTGCCCAGCACGTGTGAGGCCCTGGGTTCGATCCTCAGCACCACATAAAATAAAATAAAGATATTGTGTCCATCTACAACTAAAAAATAAATATTTAAAAAAATAGTTGAGTATATTAAAAAGCAAGCTTAGGTCCTGAACCAAAATTTCAGGTGACCAGAGATTTGGGGAGACCAACAAATTTGGACAATATGTTCTTGCGTCATAACACATTTATTTTTAAAAAGTAACAAGTAGCTTAAACAAAATAGAAGTTTATTTCTCTCTTATATAAAGTCCAAACTGGCATGGTAGTTCTGCCTTGTCAAGTTGTCAGGGGCCTGGACTCTTTTTATCTTGTTTTCAGGGTATTGTGCTCATCCATAGGGATTAACTTGGCTCACCCTACATCTGAATTCTAGCTCCAGCCTTTGGGAATGAGGAAAGGGGATGAGGAGGTCCCTTCTACTCACAGTCCATTGACCAGAACATAAGCAGATGTCACATTCAATTGTCAGGAAGGATAAGAAATGTAGTCGTTGCTGGGTTCCATATACCTAGAAAAAAAAATCTAATTATAATAAATTCTGGGGACAGCAGATATCAGGAGACAATTAGCCTCTGTACACCTCTCTTTTAAAGATGAGAAAGTTGATTCTCAGAAAATAATTTGTTCAAGGTCGCACATAACTAAGATATTCCCATAAAGAGGGCATAGAGTTATGCTGGGTACATCAGAAGTCAGAACCAGGACTGGTAGGGAGACATTAAAGGAGGCATGTTTCTATTCAGTTAATATTAGAACAAATAATTTTCAACATTTAGAAGAGTATAATAATGAATAGGCTACCTCAGTGCTACTACCAATTGAATGGCCTTGTCCATTTGTCAGGGATGTCATTCTTAGCTAGGCACCATGCCTGTAATCCCAGCACCTTGGCTGAGGCAGGAGGATTGCAAATTTGAGGCCAGCCTCAGCAACTCAGACTCTCAGCAACTTAGCAAAACCCTATCTTAAAATTTAGAGAGAGAGAGAGAGAGAGGAATGGACCGAGGGAGAGAGAACATTCTTCATTAGGAAGATGGGTCACTTAGGTGATTCTTAAGGTCTTTTCTAATTCCAAGAGTCTATGATTGAGCTTTCAGTTTTGTCTCCTGATACCTGCGTTCCTAAACCTTCCTTTTTTTAGCCAGGACCAGTCAGCTTATATTAGCCAAATATGTATGTGTTTGTTTCCATGGTAACCTATCCTTTCCCTACCTCTCCTTCAATCTTCTTTTAGTTGATTCACATTCCAACCTTTCTTCAAGATCTAGGTATAATTTAATGTCTCATCAGTTTGATTGCCACACCTGTCCCAACCTACAGCCTACCCACTTATTTCTCTCCCTTGGTGTACATACTAAATATGTTGTTAATATGTTGGTTATTTGTTTAATGAATAAAGAACTTTCCTCACCATCCTACTTTGACTTCTCACTCGGTTGTTATAATTCTTGTTCCTACCAGTCCCTTCACACCAAATTTGTTCTTTGAATTACCTTTATGGATAAATAAGATGCTGTGTAAAAATTGCAGTAATACAAATACCAAAAAAAAAGAAGAAGAAGAAGAAGAAAATGAGGAAAGTAAGAAGTATTTAACTGCTTTTTTGTTGTTGTTGTTGTTGTTGTTGTTGTTGAGGGGAGTTAGGAGACATGTCTTGGAAGATATTTCTTTAGTAAAGTTTTTTTTTTTTTTTTTAAGTCTAACTGGAAGAGGAAATAGAGTGGCAGAAGGAACAGCACTTGCAGCAGCATGAGAAACATGGTGTATTGAGGGCACAGTGAGGATAGTGGTATTTGACTGCTGCCACAGAAAGATAGGGAGAGGAAGTGGTTATTTCAAGGAATCTAGATTTGTGTGCATTCTGTATCTAGGGAGCCAAAAACAGAAGAGTGACTTAAGCAAAGTGGTAGGTTGGCTTTGGGCTGAAATTGAGAGGAATTCTCATTTGAAAGACCACCTTAGCTTTCTCAGCAATCAAGAAAGGTAGAGTAAAGTAGGATAAAATATCAGAAAAGCTTCTACAAGTGATGGAATAGGAAGCAGAATAAAGGAAAGTCCAAAAGGCCCCACTGAAATTTTAAAATATGAAATTTAGTAACAGTAGAATGCACATTTATACAGTTTCCTCCAGCAGTGCTCATAGGTTAGGTGTAGGAGAAAATGGATGGTAGGATTGATTCAGGTTTAGAAGTTTATAGCTAGATGGAAGGGTAAGAAGGCAAGGGATTAAGAGTGTTGAAAGAAATTTAAGGAATCAATTATGGGATCCAGATTGCCTAAGGAAGGAAATCAGGCCAGGAAGATAAACCTGGAAAGTATAGAATGTTTGGAAGATGAGGCCTCAGTGATGTCAAAGAGGTTTGTATTTAAGCAGTAATGCTGTGATGCTGGATTAAGCTGGAGGAGGGGTAGGGTTTCAAGAGTGGGATATTAAAGCCTGAGATTCCTTCAGTAAAGCAGTGTAGAGTTGGCAAGGTCAAGGGCGTGGGTGTTGCTGAAATGGCATGAAGGCTTGGGTAGGGCAAAGAACGCTGAGCCTAGGGTGTAAGGTTATTTGTCTAGTATTAAGGTAGCTAGTATGATTGCAGGTGTTGGGGTGAAGAGAGAGATTGCAAAACAGATACTTCAACTGTGGTATCAACTAGGAGAAGAGCATGACATAACCAGACATGTTGTACCTTGAGGTTTTGAGTCTTAAGTTTGAAAATAGAAGGGTAACAACCTGCAAGTGACAAGGTGCTGCAAAGTGCTGGTGCTGCCTCAGGACCTGTGGGAGATGGAGGTGGAGAATAAACCTCCTGCCAGCAGGGGCATAATTCCAGTGGCATCCTCTTGAGGTAGCCAGGTTTCAATTAGGCAGTAAGTGGAGGGTTAGTGAAAAGACTGAGAACGTGAGGGTTTGTTCAATCCTAGAACAAGGGTTTCAGGTGGTGTGACAGAATGAGGGGAAAGAAATTTGCAACAAGAGAATGAATCAGAGTGAGAAAAGACAGAGCAGACTGGGAACTGAAGGAGAGTAGGTGACCAGGACTTCCATTTTCATCTTCTTCTGTGGATTGTGGGGATGAAAGGCATAGATAGAGCTGAGAGGCCTGAGGATGTCCAATATGGACATGAAATAGTTTATATCAAAGGCCCCGGAGATACAAGGCACCTCTCTCACCCCTCTACCTACGGATTTAATCTTCATCATCATCTGCCTATTAGCTCTCATTTCAGAAAAATAGTGTTCCTCCTACTCCCTGCCATCCCTATATCTTTGACCCAATCCACATCTTATTTTCTTCTCCTTGTTTTGCTATGCAATTCTGATCCAAATTTTATGAAAAAAATAATGTACATTTCCTATCTCTTAAGCATTCCTTTTCTCCCTTTTAACCCTTACTCTGAGTCCTGTTATTCCATTTGACTCAAAAATTGTTTTTGCTAATATCATCAGTCATCTCCAGTTGATATAACTAGTCAATATTTTCTCATTTGTACCTGTGTGCTCTGCTCAGAACTCTATCATTACCTATTTCTTGAAACTTGACTATTTTGGTTTCATGAACCATATTCTCTACTTTTACCTCCCAGTTCTCTATTTCCTTTACTAAATTCTCTGATGATGTTACTTCTCCCCATTTTTTAAAAATCAATTTTATTTTAAAAACAAGTACATAGTTTCCATATACCTCCTGTGCTCCCACTCAAAGAGCCTTCCGCACCATAGTAATCCTGCATTTGTTACAGAGGTATACTTGTTACAATCAGCAGTCTACACTGACACCTCCGGGTCCCCTAAAGTGCATAGTTTCTATTAAGGATCAATCTTGGTGTTAGGTATTGTATGAGTTTTGACAAATGTGTAATGACATGATCCACCATTGTAAAAAAATACTGAATAATTTCACTGCCCTAAAAATCCTCTGTAGGTTTCCTATTTTCCCTCTCTTCCCAACCACTAATCTTTTTACTTTCCCCATAATTTTGCTTTTTTTCAGAATATTATGTAGTTGGAATCGAACAATATGGAGCCCTTTCAGACTGATGTCTTTCGCTTAGTAATATGCATCTAAGCTTCCTCCATGTCTTTTCATGGCTTCCTAACTTTTTTTTTTTAGTGCTTAATAATATTCTATTATCTAGAATTCAATTCATTTGTTTTCATCATAATATCCTGATTGCTTCCAAGTTTGGGCAGTTATGAATAAAGATGCTATAAATATGTATAGTTAGGGTTTTACGTGGATGTGTTTTCAATTCAATGGATTAAATACCAGAGAACATGACTGCTGGACCACATGGTGAAAGTGTTGTCCACCCTTTTTAAAGGCGAATGGTTCATAGGAGGCCAATCATAGTATTCTGCTTTGTAAACACTTAAGGTCAAAAAAGTTAAATGACTTACCCAAGGATTACACAGTAATAAGTGATAGAGCAGGTCTAAACTTTGGGATTTCTCCCTACTGGTCCAAGACTTTTTACTATCTTATGTGGCTTCCTCATTACATAACAGAGAAAAAGTTTAGATTTCTTATCCAGGGGTCTCAGTCTAAAATTATCACAGAGCTCAAAAAAGACTGCAGTAACATTGTGCCTAGAACTGGGTGGGGAAAAGGTACAAGCTAGAAAAGTATAATATTTTAAGGTCTTCAAGAGTGATGAGGATATTAAAGTTTCTAATAAACCCAAGAGTTTTATTTATATTTAAAACATGTTAAGTCGATAGTGAAATAGCAACTTATAGGAGGGAAGAAAATACTTACAAATCACATATCCCATAAGGGTTTAATATCCAGAGTTGGGCTGGGTTGTGGCTCAGTGGTAGGGCACTTGCCTAGCATGTGTGAGGCACTGGGTTCGATTTTCAGCACCACATGGAAAAATAAATAAAGTTATTATGTCCAACTACAACTAAAAATATTTTTTTTAAATGCCCAAAGTAATGGGCTGGGGTTGTGGCTCAGTGGTAGAGCGCTTGCCTAGCACATGTGAGGCCCTGCACCACATAAAAATAAATAAGTAAAATAAAGGTATGTGTCCAACTACAACTAAAAAGTAAATATTTTTTAAAAATCCAAAGTAAATAAAGAGCTCCTTCAACTCAACAACAATACAACTTGATTAAAAAATGGGCAAAGGACTTCTCCAAAGAAGTTGCACAAATGGCCAATAAGCACAAGATGCACAGCATCACTTATCATTAGGGAAATGAAAATCAAAAAACTACAATTAGGAACCACCTCACACCCATTAGGACTGGCTACTATTAAAAAATAATAACAAGTGTTGACAAGGGTATGGAAAAATAGGAACCCTCTTGTGTTGTTGGTGAGATAATATAAAATAGTACAGCCAATATGGCAGTTGCTGAAAAACTTAATAAGCAATTCCACTTTGGAGTATAAGTACCCAAAAGAATTGATAACATAAACCGAACAGGTATTTGTACACCCATGCTCATAGCATTATTTGCAGTAGCCAAAAGGTGTAAGCATTTTAAGTGTCCATCAAAGGTTGAATGGATAAACAAAATTTGGCATACACACATATGGTAGAATAGTATTCATCCTTAAAAAGGAAGGGAATTCTGATACAACATTATGAAATTTAAGGATACAATGCTGTGTGAACTAAGGACAAATACTGTATAATTCTACTTAATATTAGTTAATCTTATCCAGAGTAGTCAGATTCATAGAGACAAAAAGTTAGATTCATGGTTGCCAGGGAATGAAGACTGGTGGAATGGGGAGTTGCTTAATGGAAATGGAGTTTTGGTTTTGCAAGATAAAGAGTTCAGAAGATTGGGCACACAAGTGTGTGACTGTAATTAACCCACTGATCTGAACTGTACACTTAAAAATGGTGGTGATGGTGAGTGTTATGTGTATTCTACCATTATTTTTTTAAATGAGTAAATATTTTCACCAATCCCCAGATTTTTATAAGGCTAAGCTAATTATTTATATGTTATTATATTCAAGTAAAGTACACGGATGTCAAAAAAAATTTTTTTCAATACTCAATTTTTGATGAGTTCAGTCAGTCACTCTACTAACTAATATGATTTAGTAAACTATAGACATATAGGGTTAAGCTTATACAGTGATTAATTTTTATTTGACCCTTTTGGAAAGTTCCTCCATCATAGTATAACTGTTTAACTCTGAGGCATTGCCAGGTTGTTTTTCAAGAGGCTGCACTAGGAAATGCTTTCTTGACAGAAAGCATCAGTGCAAGCAAATGTGCTTCAGATTGGTTGGGTTCTGTGGGTGCAGGGTTCTACAAAATTTAGATTTCAATCCAAGGTCATGGTAACACATGTGAAGTTCAATGCCAGGACTGTGATGGTACAGGAGGGGAACATGGAAGATGCCTACAGGGCCCTCAGTAGAATCCTCACCATGGATGGGCACTGAGGACATGAAGCTATAGCCATGCTGTGATGTGCCTGGCCTCCTGTGACGGCAGGGAAACTGTGAAACTGCTGGTGGATCTGCAAAGTAGAAATGGCTCCAAAAATCAATTTCTTTTTTATCACTCCCCAGTACGGGGACTGGAACTTAGGAACATTCTACCTCTGAGCTGCATCCCCAGCCCTTTTAAAAAAACTTTGAGACAGGGTCTTACTAAGCTGCCCAGGTTGGCCTCAAACTTGCAATCCTCATGCCTCAGCTTCCTGAGTAGTTGGGATTATAGGAAGGTCAATTTCTAGGTTTTTTGTTTTTTATGGTTTTCTTTTCTTTTTGGTACTCAGGATTGAACTCAGGTGCACTCAACCACCAAGTCCCATCCCCAGCCTTTTTTGTATTTTATTTAGAGACAGGGTCTCACTGAGTTGCTTAGTCCCTTGCTTTTGCTGAGGCTGGATTTGAATTAGCAATCCTCCTGCCTCAGCCTCCCAGGCTACTGGGATTACAGGCATGTGCCACAGCACCATGTGGAAGGTCAATTTCTTGATGTGAGATAATCAGGCAGATCTGCTTAAGCCCGTGGATAGAAGATCCATACATTTAGTTTTTGTCTCCACCTCTTTTTTTCCCCTATTTTCTGTTACCTGCCCTTACAATACACTCAATCATGTATCTGCAGCAAGGCCTGCATATATAGACACCACCCATTAGTCAGTGGAGAACCTCTCTTACTAAGTTGAAAAGAAACAGTCCAAAAGTACTCTAGGAGCAGAGTGGAAGTTGCCAGGGACTGGGAGTTTTCTTTATTGGGTGAAAAGATTCAGTTTGCCAAGATGGAAATGTTCTGAAGATGGTTGGTGATGATGGTTGTACAAATGGGAATATACTCAAACTGTACAGTTCTAGTTAAATATTAAATTTTGTGAATATATATATGTGCGTGTGTGTGTATGTGTGTGTATATATATATATATATACACACATACACACACACGCACATATATACAAAGAAAGGGGAAAAAGTGGGGGAGGAATCCTGTGAAAATAGAAGAGACATCAGTGGAGCAAAGGAAGGGGATTGATGGGGTGGGAAGAGGAACGGGAAAGGAGAGGAACAATGGAATGAAATTGACCAAATTATGCCATGTACATGTGAATACACCACAGTGAAATTGACCTTTATGTTTATATATAAAGAACTAATTTTTAAAATTATAAATAAATAGAAGGAAGACCAGTAGAGTAGAAGAAGGGTAAACAGGAGGAGGGAGAAGGAGAGGAAAAGGGGAAGTACTGGGAACTGAAGTGGAGCAAATTTTATTCCATGATATATAATTATGTCAAAATAAGCCCCACTATTATGTGTAACTATAATGTACTAATAAAACATTCAGAAGTAAAAACATATGCTGTCCTGATGAAGATTTACTACTGATATACCACTCTTTAAAATGCCTTTTTTTTAATTGATTTTTTATATGACAGCGGAATACATTACAATTCATATTACCCTTATAGAGCACATTTTTTCATATCTCTAGTTGTATATAAAATATATTCACACCAATTCGTGTCTTCATACATGTACTTTGGATAATGATATGCAAACATAAGTCAAAATGTTATTCAAGTCAAAATGTCTGACTTGCTGTCATCTCATTTTCCCTTTTCTGATTGAATCCTATCACTCCTATTTCAAAACTTATACCACTTTTTCTAAGTAGTCTTCTCTAATTTCTCAGCCAGAGTTAACAGTTCCATTCTTTCTTGTAACTTAGACTTAACCAGTAAGGGGAAAGAGCATATGACTCAGCAAGTCCCATAGGTATATATGCAAGAGAAACAAAAATAAAATGTCCATATAGAAACTTGTACATGAATTTTATATGGCACTATTCATAAGAGTCGAAAACTATCTAAATGATCCCAGGATCTGTCAGCTGAATAAAATGTGGTGTATCCATAAAAGGGAATATTATTTGCAAATAAAAAGAAATGAAGTACTGATACATGCTGCACTGTAAGTGAAACTTGAAAACATCATGTTAAGAATCCAGTCACAAAAATACCACATATTGTATGATTCCATTTATATGAAATATCTGGAAAAGGCAAAATATTAGAAACAAATGGTAGATGAATGGTTGTCACTTGAGTCTGAGGGGTGGGAGGGAGGTACAGAATGACTACTAATGAATGCAAGCTTTCTTTTAGAGGTAATAAAAATGTTCTAAAATTGATTATGGTGATTTCACATACTGAATATACTAAAAACCATTGAACATTTTTTAAACAGGTAAATTGAATATTATGTGAATTATATCAAAAAAGTCGTTTTCTAAAACAAGTGTTTTCTGACTAATTCCCATCAGGCACAATCTAATTCCTTGGAAAAGTACATTCTTTTATTTAACAAATACCTGTTGAGTATCTACTAGATACTGCTTCAGGCATTAAACTACTTGTTATTTTTTGCTCTTTTTATATTATGAAATTATTTTTCTTTGTGTTTATTCTCCTATCTGTACAATGTATAAATATTTTATTATTCTGATTTATCTTGATCTCCATAATCTATATAGTGGCTATTACTTTTATTAAGTTTAGTTTTTTAGGATCAGATTATCTATCTAAATTCTATTAGGAATTTTTAATTTTTGTGGCAGTTTATACTCAAGAGCAAATGTTATCATGTGTCATGTTAGCCTGTGAGTTTTATATTTATTATTGCTACCAATATATCCATTATGGATTGAATAAAATAATTTCTTTTTTTCTTAGGTGATTCTGAGCATTGTCCTCCAGCACTGTCTTAGGGTTTAGGGAACAAAGTTCTTCAGGGTTGACATTTCCCACTTTTGACAAACTTGCTAAGTCATGGACAGAACCATGAAGGAATGCATTGTTGAAAACATAGTGTCCAGCAAGAGAGCAGAGAATGTTTTGGGATATAGTGAGGGACAAGACTGGAAAGTGTATTGAGGGTTAGATTTTGTGTGAATGCCAACATAAAAATTGGGCTTACTTCTGTAGGCGATATGATTTTTTAAATTTTTTTTAGATGTAGATGGACAAAATACCTCAATTTAATTTATTTACTTATCTGGTGTGCTGAGGATCGAAACCCAGTGCCTTACACATGCTAGGCAAGCACTCTACCATTGAGCCATAATCCCAGCCCAGCAATATGATCTTGAACTCACTTTTTCACTGATTCTAAAATTATAACAAGATCAGTATAGAAAATTTGGAAAATGCATAAAATTACCAAGGAGGGAAAATGTTATCCATCAGCGGTTATCACTATTAACATTTTGGAGTATAGCTTTCTAGTTTCCTCCGATTCATTTCTTTACATAGTTGAAACTAAATTGCATACATGTATTTTAACTTGTTTGGTTTAAAGCTGACATTATAAAATAAGCATTTTCCATGTTGTTAAGAACTTTAGCATATGTTATTTTAATAGTGACATACATAATATTCTTTCAGGATTGGAGTGTAAATTAAGGATTGTTCATTTTGGATATTCCTGTTGTTTCCAATTTACTGCTTTTATCTTTTATACATATTTCTCTTGGATCTCTGAATCTAAGGTGCAAGCAAGGTATATGAAGATATGAAGGTGGTTGAGGGATAGCAAATAGAACAATACCCAAAGGCCAGAGGATGGAATTTTTGTAGAAAAAGACCAGTTTCAGGAAAATGAGGGGCATGATACACCAATAAAAATATGGAAAATAAAATGGCTCTGGCTGTGTGGATACATGGGGTGGTGTTAGAGCTGCTCTCTTTATTTGACAAGATATTAGCGAGCTCTGAGGGAGAACTTTCATTGAGTCCTAGGAGCAAAAACCAGGTTTCCAGGACTGAGCAAGTGAGCAGGCGGTGAAGTTCAGAAGCACGGAGTGTAACTGTACTTTTGGGAGGTTTGTTGATGAAGAGAAGGAGAAAAATAGAATTAGGTAAAAGGGGGGAAACAAGAACAAGTAGCAATTTTATTTTATGTATTTATTTTTAAAGATAGAGACTGGAACATTGTTAGGGCAGAGGTATAGCATAAGAGAAAATAGGGGGTTGGGATTGTGACTCAGCAGTAGCGCACTTGCCTGGAATGTGTGAGGCACTGGGTTCGAGTCTCAGTACCACATATAAATAAATAAAGGACTATTAACAACTAAAAGAGAGAGAGAGAGAGAAAATAGGGATACGAGTATTAAAAACAAACTGAAGATTGGAAGTCCATCTGCTGTTTTACATTTTTTTCTTTTTTTGTCTTAACCCTGGTAATTAGTTTCAGAAGAAATTTTTAGACTTCTCCTAATCATTTGCTATTTCCATGCATTGTGGCTTAGACTATTTTAGCCTGATGAAATGAGGAACTACACATAATGTTGATTTTAGACTTTGCATGTTTGTTTTTGTTTCATATGAGTCATCAGTAGCATAGCATTAGAATAAACTCATTTAGTAACATCCTCTCTCTAGTTAAAATTTTATATATTTCCTTGCCCACAGACTGCAACCATATTTCAATAGCAGTTTCTGGGAATTCTCTAGTGCTGATATCTAAACAAATTATTAACATTTTATCTTCTATTGGTAATCTTTTTGACCTGTTCAGATTCCCAGTAAGTTTTATATTTTTAAAATATCACCTCTGCGTCTCATCTGTGCATTTTGGTCATTCCTTATTGTTAATAAATGACTTATAGCAAGATCACATGACTATCTTGCTTGGACTGTTCTGTGAACATTGCAATTTTCATGTCCAAGATATGAACAGCTTCAGATATATTAGCCCCAGCAAAGTCATTACAAAAGATTGTTCATAGAGCTTGCAAAAGAAGATAATTGGTTCTAAAATTTTGCTTTAGGCTAAATTAATAAAGAATCTTTTATAAGCAACTATAAATGAGTAACTATAAATGACACAATTTCTACTAATGGAAAAATAATCATCAAGCTGGTAATACAGATAATATGTATTTGCAATTAAATAAGTTGAGAACTGTAAATTCATTATACTAATAAAGTATTAGGCTTCCTTCAGCAACCAGGAACTCAGTAATAACTTCAATATTAGCACTTAGCATTTCCTCATTTGAGAAAACTAATAGTATCAGCTGGTAACAAATCAAAATGAATTTGAAAACTGTTTTTGCTAGTCTAACTTATGTAAAATCTAGCTGCCATATAACTCTCTGCTTTATTATATTGCCTTCAAAGAAACATCTGTTTAGCATTCAAAATAATTAAGAAGAATATTTTTTTGTTTTAAATATTTTTTTGCAGTTTCTCTAACTCACCTACTTTGTTTGCTCTGAGGTTTCCTAGATATGAAAAGTGATGTCAGACAGGTCAAGTGATGCAATAATATGAAGCTTATTTGTACTAATTGTGATCATTATCAGCAGGAGATTCCACAGTAAAACTGTGCCACTATTACACCAGAAACAATGCAATCCTAGAAGAAAATGTAGGGTCAACACTCCAGCATACAGGTATAGACAATCTCTTTCTCAATAGGACCCCTAAAGCTCAGGAAATAATGCTAAGAGTTAATAAATGGGATGGCACCAAATTAAAAGGCTTCTGCAGAGCAAAGGCAACAATTAGGAATGGAAAGAGAGAACCTAGAGAATGGGAGAAAATCTTTGCTAGCTACTGTTTTGAGAGAGGATTGATATCTAGAATATATAAAGAACTAAAAAAATCAAATAACCTAATTAATAAATATAAACATAATAATGTGTTAAACAGACACATCTTAAAAGAAGAATACAAATGGCCAACAAATATATGAAAAAAATGTTCAACATTATTAGCAATTAGGGAAATGCAAATCTCACAACAGTCAAAATGGCAGTCATCAAGAATACAAATAATAATAAATGCTGGAGAGGATGTGGAGAGAAAGGGACACTTTTACACTGTTGGTGGGATTGTACATTAGTAAAATCACTATGGAAATCAGTATGGAGGTTCCTTAAATGGAACCACCGTATGACCCAGCTATACCACTCCTCGGTATTTATCCTAAAGAATTAAAGTCATCATACCATAAGGACACATGTATATCCATGTTTATAGCAACACAATTCACAATAACCAATCTATGGAACTAGCCTTAGTGTCCTTCGACAGATGAATGGATTAAAAAATGTGGTGTACATACATGATGAAAGATTATTGAGCCATAAATAAAAATAAAATTATGTCATTTGCAAGAAAATGGATGGAACTAGAGACTATTATGTTAAGCAAAATAAGCCAAACTCAGAAGATCAAGGGTTGTTATGTTTTTCTCTGATATGTAGAGGCTAGAGAGAAAAAGAAAAACAAAAGTTGGGGTGGATCTCCTAAAAATCAGTAGGAGATGAAAAGAGGAAAGGGACCAGGGAGTGGGAGAAGGGGAGTGAGGGAAAAGTGCTAAGGAGTGATATTGGCCAAATTATATTCTTATAATGTGTGCATGTATGAACATGTAACAAAAAATCCCATCAATGTGTATAACTATGATACACCAATAAAAATATTGAAAATAAAATTCAAGACACAAAAAAGAAAAAAAAAAACTGTGCCACTAAAGAAATACCCCAGCATGAATGCTCAGTACAGGCCTTTTATATATAGCCTCCCTGGAATCTCATCCTTTCACAGATGTGTAGATAGAGCCCTTCCAGGCTCCTCCCCAGACCTTCCTTCAAAGTAGAGCTAGCTAGTAGTGTTGCTGTTTCTTTGATGGTAATTTACTTCAGCTGCAGGAGTTTGTATCCTTGTGATATCATTATCATAAGGATAACCCAAACAGCCAGAATGGACCTTCACATTAAAGTTTTGCAGCACTCTTTGTGCTGTTTTGTCACACCCCAACTGTGTCATTAGCTCTTTCACTCTTAATCTCAATAATGTAAACATTTTGCATTCTTCTCCTTATCTGTCTCTCCAAGAATGTCTTGGTGGCCTATACAGGCTTTTCTGACTTCACTATTTAATATTCCTGTTACAGAAAGCCCCCATACATTTTACTCCTCTAGAATTATGTATTTCTCTTTCGATAAGAACTTTTGTTGTAATACCAGCAGAATACTTTTGTAATACATATCAAAATTTCATTAAATTCTTATCCTTTGCTCTTGTATCTTTTCTTTACAATGCAACTATTACAGACCTACATGTAGAAGACTTCAGGAGTTTACCAGAACAAGAGAAATATGTTAAGCAGGGACATAAGAAAAGCTTTGGAGTGAAGTCTTAAATCATAACATTTTGTGGTTTATGTAAAGCTTTATGTGTACCTATAAAAACCCGTAAATATTCCTTCTTAAAGTTTTATTTTTAATTAATAAACTAATCACATATGTTTATGGGGTACCATGTGATATTTCAGATAAATTAGCATATGCATCACCTCAGTATTTGTCATTTCTTTGTGATGAGAGCTTTAAAATTCTGCCTTAGCTATTTTGAAATACACATATTGTTAATTATAGCCCTCCTCCTATTTAACTTAACCTCGTGCCTGTTTACCAAAGTCTCCCCTTTTCCCCATCTACCCTCCCGGCTGCCTCCTGCCTCCCTGCCACACACATGAGACTTGGTAAACACCATTATACTTTCTACTTCTATGAGTTTGACTCTTAGATTCCACATGTGAGAGCATAGGTTTTTTTCTCCCACTACTTGGCTTATTTCACTTAACATAATCTCCTCACTTAATCTACTGTCACTATGTTGTTATAAATGACAGAATTTCCTGTTTCCCTAGGGTGAATAGTATTTCATTGTGGATATATACCACCATATCACCTTTTAAAGAATCCCTTCATGTGTTGAGGGACACTTAGGTTATTTCTGTATCTTGGCTATTGCAAGTAATGCTTCAGTGAACACAGTGGTATATACACTAAGAGCCACAAGTTTCTTGAGGAAACTGACCATAAAATCATAAAATATGTGATCATAGAAACTGTTCACAGCTATTATTTTCACCTGTGTTTTTAAAATATTCACAAAGGGCAAAAAGTCTTTTTGTTCAAATATACAGTACTTTTTAAATAACAGGTAACCTCAGTTTTTCTTAATTTTTAAGATGTAGCTTTTTTAAATTTTTTCATGTTATTGTACATTTCTTTGTCTTATTCAGAAGGGTGATAGTTTTATGCATCTCTGAGAAACATTTTTTACCTTCTTCTGAAAGGCATAGTTTGGACTAGGTATAGACTCCATAGTTTACATCCACTTCTGAGTTCTATATTCCCTTGTTGCTTTCTCCATTTTTTTATAATTGCAGGACTGGGATTGAACCTCACATTTCATTGCACTTCATTCACAAAGCTACATTCCCAACCCCTTTTAATAAGTGTGATGAGATGTACCCGTCATACAGTACCATGCAGAATGTATCCATCATCCAGTACTACTATGTAGTGCCAGGTAGAATAGTTCCATTGCCCTAAAAATCCACTATGTACCATCTCGTCTTCCTTCCTCTACTCCAACCCCAGATCCTTTCACTTTCTTTTTAGTTTTACCTTTTTCAGAAGGTAAACTGATTTTAATTTCCTATGTCCTCGCAGGATTTTTAATCTTATTGAAATTGGGGTGTTTGGTTTTCTAGACTGGTGTGTGTTCTCAAAATTTCATTATGAGGTCTTTCCTTGAATTAATCTAGGAATTTTTTGTTTCATTTTTTATTGTGTCTTCTGCATCTGTATTGTTCTTTCTAGAAAGTGTGGAATTGATGAATTTGTATAGCTGTAGCCAAATAAATTTATTTCCTTCAATGAGCTTGACTTTTAGACTCTGTACTACAAGTGAGGTCAAGCAGTATTTGTCTGTGTCTGGGTTATTTCACTTGGCACAATATCCTCCAGGTTTATCTACATTGTTGCAAATGGCAAAATTTCTCCTCCTCAACCTTTTTTTTTTTTTTAAGGCTGAATAGTACCCATTGTGTGTGTGTGTGTGTGAATGCATGTATATGTATGTGTGTGTGTGTGTGTGTGTGTGTGTATATATATATATATAATTTCACCTCATATTTTCTTTCTTCATTTATCCCTTAAGGCAGTTTCCCTATTTGAGCTATTGCAAATAATGCTTATTTCCTTTGGATGAATACCCAGGGATGGGATTGCTGGATAATATTATGGTTCTATTTTTAATTTGTTTAATGGTAATGGAAATTGAACCCAGGGGTACTTTACCACTGAGCTTAATCCCACCCCACCCCACATACCAGGATTGAACTCAGGGGTATTTGACCACTGAGCCACATCCCCAGCCCTATTTTGTATTTTGTTTAGAGACAGGGTCTCACTGAGTTGCTTAGTGCCTCTCTGTTGCTGAGGTTAGCATTGAACTTGTGATCCTCCTGCCTTAGCCTCTCAAGCCACTGGGATTACAGGCATGTGCCACTGCACCTGGCCCAACCCTTTTTATTTTTTATTTTGAGACAGGGTCTCATTAAGTTGCTGAGGTTGGCCTCAGACTTGTAATTATCATGCCTCAAAGCCTCAAGGCTGGGGTTATAGGTGTGAACCACCAAACCCAGCTCCCAGCCCTTTTGAGACAGGTTTCACTAAATTGCTCAAGTTAACGCACCTGTGATCTTCCTGCCTGAGCCTCCCAACTAGTTAGAATTATAATTGTTTACCACTGTGCCCAGCTCTTTTTTCATTTTTTTTTTTTTTGAGGAGCCTCCATACTGTTTTGTTTATTGGCCATACCAGTTTACATCCCCACCAATACTGTATAAGTGTTGTCTTTTCTCCACATCCTGGCCAGAACTTATTCTCTTTTATCTATTAAAACTTATTCTCTTTTATCTATTGCTTTAATTGTTGTGGAGTATTATCTCATTGTAGTTTTTATTTACATTTCACTGATGAATACTGTTAAGTATCTTTCATATTCCAGTTGGTCATCTGTGTGTCTTCTTTTGAAAAATGTTTATTCATATTTTTAGCCCATTTTTTTGAGTTTTTGCTTGTTTTGGTTGTTTGTTGTTGTTGTTTTTCTGCTATTGAGTTGTGTAAATTCCTTATATATTTTGAATATTAATCCCTATTAGACAGTAATGCCTTCTCCCACTCCATAAAATGCATGCTATTTTAAAAATTTATATTTCTCATTAGGATTTGTGTGATCCAATAGAAGTATTTTCTTATATGAAGCTACAAAGATTTTTGTAACATTTTAGGAAAGTAAGTATCATACAAACATTTGAGGACCTGCTACATGCCAAGTAGTGCTATGCTGTTTCTATAAAAGTTCTCATTAGAGCAATTCTGGGCAATGAAAATTCAATGATAAATTTGTCTATATCAGATCTCTTTCTTTTCTTTTTATTCCTCATAATGAAAGAGGATACTGTCTCCTGTCCAGCACCCATTCTCCTAACTGTCCTCTGAATCCCTTCCCTCTGACTTTCTCAGGACTGGATCTCCTCCATTATTCATCTTCAGCTTTTTTCCATGCTGGCTCTTTCCTATTCCTACTAGAGCACACTTAAGTCTCTTGGATGTTAAAATGAATTCCTTCCTTTATGTCATATCCCATCTGGCTGCCACCCTGAATTCTCTCTTTTTTACTAAAAGACTTCAGATGAGTTGTCTGTGTTCCCTGTCTCCATTTCCCAAGGTCATCTGGCTTCCACCTTTTCACTGAAACTGCACTCACCAGTGTTATCAGTGACTTCCTTGTTGCTAAATCCAGTGTGCCCTCTTTAGTTCTACCTTACCTGACCTCTCTGCCACACTTGATAATGTTGAGCAATTCTTTCTTAAATAGATTTTCCCTTGGTTTTGGTGATAACCTAATCTTTGCTTCTTCCTCTGTTGACATTTTAGTCACCTCTGACTGCCCACCTTCTCCAATACCCAAAGTATTGGTGTTCCTTGGAGTTCTAGGCTTTCTCTTCCATTCCTTCTGTGCCCACTGTTCCCAAATGGCCTCGTCCATTCCCATTCTTCAGTGACCATTTACATGATTAGGGCCTTCACATTTGTATTTTCAGTCCTGACCTCTCCTTTGAGTTCTAGCACTATATGTCTCTCTGCCTACTAAACATTTCCAAATGAGCCACTCCAAAATCAGATTTTTTTCCTCTCCCTAATCCCACTAGCAAAATGCATCAGTGAATAAATAAGTAAAACAAAATATTCTTGTGTTCAGTTTTTCCAAATGAATGATACTACCTTCTACCCACTTAAGCCAAATAAAGACATCTCTGGGGATGTCAGATTAATTTAACCTTAATGTTGCAGTTAAAAGCCACAATTTTACTTGTTTTTGCCTCCCCAAAGGTAGGTTCTTTTCTCTCTCTCTCTCTCTCTCTCTCTCTCTCTCTCTCTGTCTCTCAGCTACATCTCTTTTAACACAGAAATCTTCATTAATGTTGAGGAAGAAAATTCTCTTCTTACAAATTTGTCCATTGTTTGACTTTGGTGGACAAATTTAAATGGACTTAGAACTACTACACATATTCTTGATAATAGCAGCTTCTAAGCATTTATTTTTGAGATACACTATAAGCCAGACACTGTTATGAATACTGTGTAATTTCATTTCATTTCTCCAGATACCTTCTCTGTTTCTTAGAAGAGAAAAATTGAAATATGGGGAGGTTAGAGAATGTGTCCAGTGTGAGTGACAAGGGGCAGATAGCAGAGGCAGCATCTGAACCTGGCTCTGGGTATGACCTCTTAACCTTGTCACAATGCTACCTGGCAAACATCTGCATTCCTCATAGCAGTTTTTTTATTATTATTATTATTTAGTTGTAGTTGGACATAATACCTTTATTTTATTTATTTTTATGTGGTGCTGAGGATCGAACCCAGGGCCTTGCACGTGCTAAGAGAGCACTCTACTGCTAAGCCACAACCCCAGCCCCCAGTGGTCTTTTTTTTTTTATCACTCTTTTAAAAAGTTTAGAGTACTTTGAATTACTAAGACATGATATAATTTTAAATGTGTGCCAAGAGTATACTTTTGCATATTGTTCTGAGAATAATAATGTAGTTTGCTGGTAGAATAAGTAGTCACAAAAGTTGGGTTCATAATTTTTATTCTATTTTAAATTACTTTTATTTTTAACAACTTTCTAGATTTTCTTTTGACTGTTTTGAAGCATAAACAATGGCCATAGCAACTTTATCTTCTGAATTCTTTGCTTATTTTACATCCCATACAGCAGCTCTATCATTTTATCTTAGAAGTAACTGGCTTTCTGAGCTGCCTACGCCAGAAGTTTCTGGGAAATCATTTGAAGCAGTGTTTCTGCATCTGCCATGGACAGCAAAGATGTTGTGGTTCCTGAGCCAGGGGAGTACCTATGAAGAAAGAGGGGCATTTCCCTCAGGTTTTCATCCTGCCTTGACTGTATTTTCTTGAGGTACTGTAAGTCAAGGTGTCTGTGTAGTTAGTGGAAGAAGATTCAGCACTTATCCCAACTCTAGATGAAGAGGGGGAAATTCTGATAGTGAAGTTTGAGTAGAATCCTGGTAGTGAAGAGAGATCAAGTATTACCTGGAACTGTCTCCCTGACCCAAAGGTTTTTGATAGCAATTTGAGCAGTGTGGATATCAGAATTCACCTGGGCCCCATGAGACAGTGACCCAGCTCTGAGAACTTTGCTATGTGTGGCTCAAGCCAGAGATGCACACAAAGGGAAAAATCCTGAGGCTGGTAATGCTGGAGCAGTTTTTGCAATACTACCCAAGGAAGCACAGAATTGGGTTCAAGAGCATCATCCAGAGTACAGAGGAGGCAAGGACTGTACTGAGGGATTTGAGAGTGAACTGGTTGACCCTAGAGAACTGATTCTATCCATTGATAGGAAGTGCTAGTAGGAGGTAGTATCTCAAAGAGAAGCTCAAGGAATATTGAGTTCTGAGCTTGATGCTGTGGAGAACCAGCTCATATAGGCATCCTGGACACTCTGTTCCCTGGGGCACTGTGATAATGACACTAGGCCTGAAAAGGGAGCACTGGCTACAAAGCAGGAAACTCTTTTGGCAACATAATCTCATAAAGTTCCTGGCACTCTCGATACAGGTGTTTCTCCAATTTTCAAATATGAAGAAAACTGTTTCCCAAATGGCAGGTTTGAAAAAGAGAGAGATCCCTCTAGAAAGAAACAGGATATATGTGGTGAATGTGGAAAACCTTCAGCAGGGCTCAGCTTTTGTTCTTCACCAAAGAACCCACAGTGGAGAGAAACCTTCTGGATGTGCTGATTGTGGGAAGGCATTCAGCAGAAGTTCCACTCTTGCGCAACACCAGAGAAGAACATTATAAACATCTTGAATGTGGGAAAGCCTTTCTCCAGAATTCTGGGCTTATTAATCATCAGAGAATCCATACTGGGGAGAAATCTTATAAATGTGTTCAATTGGGAAATCCTATAGTCAGTCAATGCTCAAACTTTTTTAGGCATCAGAGGACACAATGCAGAAGACATTGCCAAAAGAAGAGGTATTTTTTTTTCAGAAATGAAGACAAAAGTAAAAACAAAAGTGATATAGAATACCTTTTCCCTATACACTATCAAAAGATCCACTGGAAAATTATAATTTTATTTTCATTATAATTTAATAACCATTATAATTTTATTTTCAAAGAAGTGCCTAAAAACTGAAATTTTAAACTTAGTTCAGGTATTAATGCCTACATTTTCTACATAATATTTATATTCTATATTTTTTCCAAATAATGAACTACCTGCTTCTTTGTCCCTTTCTTAAAAGTGTCCTTTTTTAGAAAATTACCTTATTTCTGTGTTGATCATTGAAATGTTCTTTGTAAAGATACATTCCCTTCTTTAAAAGGCAACACTGGAATCTAGTCTGAAAACCATCTTGAGTGATTTTGAAAACTATCTTTTAAAAATTATCTGATTCCTTTTCCCTAATTTGAATATACATTTGAGGAAATAGAAAAAAAAAAGGACAAGTAAGAGCTTCAGAGTAGAATGAGCCTTAAGATCTCAGGTAAGGCGCCTGCTTTGCAGCACATATACTAAAATTAGAGCAATGCAGAGAAGATGAGCACAGCCCCTGTGTAAGAACAACATACAGATTCCTGAAGTGATCCTTTTTTTCTTTTCCCCCTGAAATAAAGATTCTGCTCTCACTGGAGGAAAAAATATCTCAGATAAGAAGTAATGATGATTTTTTTAAAAAAAATGAATAGGACATCTAGATTGGAGAAGATATATGCATACTTTGATCTAAACATTGAGATATATCAGTTTATCTAAGTGCAGTCCATCCTCCTACAGGAAAACTCAAAAAAGCCACTCACTCAATCTTATTTGGGGGCATCTTATTAATGAAAATGAAAGTTTCCCCATATATCATTTAAAAATAGTCTAAACAGTAAAAGTTGTAAAAGTATGGAAGTAGAAATTATAATTCTAAGCCGGGCATCGTGGTACACATTTGTATGTACTCCCAGCGGCTAGGGAGGCTAAGGCAGGAGGATCACAAGTTCAAAGCCAGCCTCAGCAAAAGCGAGGCACTAAGCAACTCAGTGAGACCCTGTCTCTAAATAAAATACAAAATAGAGCTGGGGATGTGGCTCAGTGGTCAAGTGCCCGAGTTTACTTCCCAGTACCACCACCCTACAAAAAAAAAAAGAAAAAGAAATTACAATACTAAGTACAAATTTTTGGTGAATGATGAATGTAAGTATAAGATAATACTCTGTCTTGGGCTGGAATTGTGGGTCAGTGGTAGAGCGCTTGCCTGACATGTGTGAGGCACCGGGTTCAATCCTCAACATCATATAAAAATAAATAAATAAAATAAAGGTATTGTGTCCATCTACAACAACACAAAAAAAGATAATACTCTGTCTTGGCTTTTAGGGAAAAAGACTCAAAAGATCAAATTTGTCTTTATTTTGCCTTCATTTTTTAAATCTTTTTTCCTAGTAGATGGACATAATGCCTCTTATTTTATTTTATTGTTTTAATGTCCTGCTGAGGATCAAACCCAGTACCTCACATGTGCCAGGCAAGTGCTCTGCCAATTGAGCCACAACCCCAGCCCTATTTTGCCTTTATTTTGGTTAAGGACAAAATTCCCTGGCAAGTGAGCAGCACTTTAAATTTTCAATCCTAACACATTAAAAAAAATGTATTGAAGTAATATATTGTAGTAATAGAATTATTTATTCCTTGATTGAGAATCCTAAGTACTGTGGTTCTACTTTTCAGATAAAAACTCTGGAAGTCAAAATACTGAATATGAGAAAAGACTTTTTTTATAATGGACATTATCGTATGAAAATGATCCATGCAAATACAAATGTCTTCTTGTTCCAGACATTTGGGTTATATCTGGTGCTTGGATCAAATTTTAAAATGGAAGATGGGATTTGCATGAGCTTGCTTAAAAGCATAGCACTAAATGCCTGGGCCAGCTGGTGAAGAAGTGAGGCAGAGGGGAACCTGTTTATAGATTTTTCTGATCACTATGATAAGAAATGTGCTTTATAGATTAAGATTTATTGAAGTATAAATATATAGTGATGTATTTTAAGTTATTCAAGAAAATATAGGGACTTTCATTTGGGTCTTTTTGTGGCTAAGAGGAGATGAGTCAGTATCCAATAAATTTGAATTCCTCTGCTCTAAGATAACAAAAAAGAAAGAGTTGGCTTTTCACAGTCTCAACACTAATCATACTCTGTTGCTTTGTTTCTTGAAAGTGGTTAAGCAACCATAAAAAAACTCATAGGAAATTAATGACTCACATAACGGAAAGCATTTGCTAATGTGACTTTTGTTTCAGTTGCCAACTAGTCTTGTATGTTTCCATGGTAACCCACCAGTATAACAAACTCACAAACTAAATTTGCCACTTTTTTGGTTTATTTAGTTTGGACAGCTCTCTCACAGCTCTCTCACAGCTGTGTGTGTGTGTGTGTGTGTGTGTACACATTAAATGTTACATAAAAAAATTCTGAGTAATTGCCTTAGGCACATAAACAAAATCTTTGTTTCTAGATCTTGTTTGATAATTCAGAGCTATTTGATGTTATGAAACTAAAAAGATTATTTGGTGTATATATATATATATGTGTGTGTGTGTGTGTGTGTGTGTGTGTGTATATATGTGTATGTATATATATATATATATATATTTGTATATTTGAAGAAGGCAAATAGTCTAAGTAGGAATCTCAGGTCCCAAGGAACAGGGCACTACCAAATAACCTCCTTTTGTTTGTTTTCTTTTTTATTTGTTCTTTTTAGTTATACATGACAGTAGAGTATATTTTGACATATTCATACAAACATGGAGTGCATCTTATTCTAACTAGGATTCTGGTCTTGTGGTCCTATATGATGTGGCGATCCACTGTGGCGTATTTAAATATGTACATAGGAGAGTTCAGTCAGATTCGTTCCACTGTCTTTCTGTTTCCTACCCCCCATCCCTTCTCTTCATTCCCCTTTATCTGATCTACTGAACTTCTATTCTTAACCCCCCCCAGCATATCTTTTTGACTTGAATTTCTTTTAAGAAAGGACTTATCAGTAATTTTTTTTGTTTTTTCAAAATATTTTGTTTAGTTGTAAATGGACACAATACCTTCATTTTATTTATATATTTATATGTGGTGCTGAGGATCAAACCCAGTGTCTCACATGTGCTAGGCAAGCACTCCACCACTGAGCTACAACCTCAGCCAGTAATTTTTTAAGCTTATACATTTTAAGCTTATACATCAGTAATTTTTTAAGCTTATACATTTTAAAATTCATTTATAATGTTTGTTCATTTGGAATGTGTATAACAAGAGAGTCTGCCAGAAAACAGGCAGGGAAAAATGAAATGAGACCCTGTCTGGGGGAGGAGGACTGAATGGAATGTTGGGGAAGCCAACTCAGCCAGCTCTTCCAGCCCTCCCCCCAGTGACCCTGCTCCAAGATAGGGGGAAGGGAGTGCACTGGGGAATTAAGAGAACCAAGGAAGACTAGGTCACAAAGAACACCAGGCTTTCACCTGAGGGCTGAGTTAGGGAAAATTTTCTAGAGAGGTAATGCTAAACTAAATGACTGAAAGTGGAAAGAGGGAGTAGATGGCATGCAAGGAAAGAAGACATTATAAACAGAGGCACACCACTGAGAAACAGTACGAAGTAAATAGGAACAACAGGCAATATGAGGATAGACTGTGTCAAGAGATAAGACTAAAGATAGCCAGGGATTTATCCACAGATTCCCTCTTAAATAGGTTGGACTTCATCTTATAAAATATGAGGAAGCAGCGAAGGATTTTTAAACAGAACAATGACATCATTGCATTTGTATTTTAAAAGGAGCTCTTTGGTAGCAGTGAGGAAGGTAGATTTGAGCAGGAGCCATTAAGAGGGCTCTTGCCATATTTCATGGAAGAGATAGAATCTAAATTAGGACAGTGACAATAGACACAGGAAAGGACTTGATTTCTAAATAGTTAGGAAGTAGCATAGATAAGAATTGGTAAATAGGCAGGAATTTATATCCCACAAATGACTTCACTTGTTCATTGGATCAGCAGATATTTATTGAATGTTTACTGTAGTTGGAAGCCTGTGTCTATAATATTATGTACACCCTCTATTTTCTGCCTTGATCATTGGTGGGTTTCTTCTTCAATAAAAATTCTTTGTTATGCATGCTGTAAAGTAATTACTTTCCACAGATCTAGTTCATTCCAACCCAATCTCTTGGCTTACTGGACTTTCTTTTCACTATAGAACCTGTTCTAGAGTCCTAGTATGTATGTCACTCTGCTACTGTGGAGGCAGTATTCATGTATCTGAAGGGTGTATTAACCCACACAGGAAGTAGACCTGGGCTGATTTGTGGCTTCTTTGAGTGGGTCTATGCAAGTCATGAAAAATATATACAATAGATTTCAAAGCATTTCAACCATACCGTAACCTTAAATGAAGGCAGTGGGACTGTGGGATTCCTGAGGCACCTACCACAATGGGAATAACATTTGAGCCGTGCTGTGGTTTAGATGTGAGGTGTCCCCAGAAGCTCACATGTGAGACAATGCAAGAAGGTTTGGAGGAGAAATGATTGGGTTATAGCCTTAACCTAATCAGTGAATTAATCCCTGGTGGGATTAACTGAGTGGTGACTTTAGGCAGGTGGGGTGTGGCTGGAGGAAGTGGTTCAATGAGGGTGTCACTATGGGAGAGTGGAGTCTCTCTCTGCTTTCTGATTGTCATGTGAGCTGCTTCCCTCTGCCACACTCTTCCACCATGATATTCTGCCTCATCTGAAGCCCTGAGGAATGGAGCCTGCTATCCATGAACTGAGACCTCTGAAACTGTGAGCCCCCAAATAAACTTTCCCTCCTCTACAATTATGCCGTTCAGGTGTTTTAGTCACAGCAGTGAAAAGGCTGACTAAGCAAACTCTTACAATCTTCATTCAGGAATGAACAGATCTAGACTATATCAGGATTCAGTTCAGCTGCATGTAACAAAACTCAAAACATTTTAAATAAGGAGATTTATGAAGTTTGGATGGAGACAGTCCAGGGATATGTTTATCAGGAACCCACCTTCCTACTTTCTTGGCACTACCATCTTGCAGCTTTTCCAGGCAGAGGAAGGAAGAAATTGTAAAAGGTAAAAGGATGTGTCTCCACTATCCCTCTTTTATTGTGCCTTTCCAGAAATCACATCCAGTTGCTTCCATTTATTTCTCATTTATACTCAATTCCATGCCTACCCCTAGCTGCATGGAGACTTATCAAATGTAGTCTTTTAAGTGGACACATAGCCAGTCTGAATAAAATCAGGATTCTGTTAAGGAAAAGGAGAGACTGGATAGTGGATAGACAACTAACAGTCTACTATATGCTAGGCAAACTATTGACTAGTTTAACTACATAGTCAAACTGGTAACTAGTCTGTTGGTAAGGGCCATGATGGACAGATGTCATGGGCCTAAAGCATTAGAGGCCAGCAGTACCAGGTTGGATCTCCCATTAACAGGAGAACATAGGGAAAAAAAACTTAGTTTTATAAGTTCTCAGTATATGAATAATAGTTAAGATCGGAGTAAAAGCCAAGGATAGAAACTTGTTGGACATCAACATTTTAAGGTGACAGGAACAAGAAACTGAGAAGAAATAGTCACAGAAATTGAAAGAGAGAAGAATATTTCAAGAATATATGGGGGCTGAGGATATAGCTTTCCTCTCATGCACAAGACCACGGGTTCAATCCCCAGCGCCAAGAATATATGAAAGGATCAATTATGATAATTTAAAAAGAGCCCATTGGATTTGGCAATTAGTTCCTCACTGGTAAGCAGTTTCAGTGGAGAGGTGGAGGTAGAATCCTGATTAGGGACACTGAAAAGTAGCTGGGAGGTGAGGAGATGGACAATGTCTACACTGTAGGCATTTCTTCAAGTTCTAGTTCTAATGCTTCTTAGCTAAGTGACCTTGGACAAGTCACTTATTTTCTCTGTATTTTAGTTCCTTTGTTTAGCAAATGGAGCCAACAGTACCCTCTTCAGACAGTTTTGAGGATTAAATGTGTTAATATATGTAACATCCCCACAGCAGTATCTGGTGTGTGAAAAGCTCTCATTACTAAATGCTGTCACCATTATCATTAGTATCATCTTTATTTTATTTTATTTTATTTTTGAGTACTGGGGATTGAACTCAGGAGCACCTGACCACTGAGCCACATCCCCAGCCCTATTTTGAAAAGAGACAAAGTCTCACTGAGTTGCTTAGTGCCTTGCTTTTGCTGAGGCTGGCTTTGAATTTACAATCCTCTTCTCTCAGCCTCCTAAACTGCTGGGATTACAGGCATGTGCCATCACACCTGGCATTAGTATCATCTTTAAGAAGCTTGAACCTAGGGGCAAAGAAAGTGATAATAAGTAGATAGTGTTTAAGTACACTTGGACATAGGGTTATGGAAGTATATTTTCCCCCTTAATATTTAATGTCATATTCTTTGTTAAAACTTATTATCTCTCTTCTACACTATAATTTCAATTATTTGCCCATATTTCTAATTCTGTGCTACAGTTTCTTAATCTCTTGTTTCTTAGCCTACTAGGCTTAATGTTGGCTTCATCCTCTCTCTTGCTAGACCAGATAAATATTTCTGTGAATACATCTTTCCTGCTTATTTATTTTTTAAAAAGAGATATCCACATACAGTTCACTTGATTTTTAAAATTTTTGTTACTCAACTTAAAGCTGCATTTGTGCAAATGATAGCATGTGCTGTTTAGTATCTAGAATACACTTATCTTTTAAGGATATTTCAAACTAGATAAAAACCTAAAATATATTTCTGTAATTAGTATGGTTGAGGAATTACTGATATTTCACAAATAAATGAAAAGTGACAGAACTTAAAGCAAGGTTTTAGGGCTTTGCAATATTAATAGCTTTTTTGTATCTAAGTGTTAATTCTTAGAATACTTGATAACATTTTAAGATATTGCTGTGGTTTGTGTCTTAAATTTGGGTCCAAAGGTGCAGGGTCTCTGGTCTGATCTCTAGGTTCTTGATCCACTTTGAGTTGAGTTTTGTGCATGGTGAGAGATAGGGGTTTAGTTTCATTTTGCAGCATATGGATTTCCACTTCTCCCAGAACCATTTGTTGAAGAGGCTATCTTTTCTCCAATGTATGTTTTTGGTGCCTTTGTCTAGTATGAGATAACTGTATTTATGTGGGTTTGTCTCTGTGTCTTCTATTCTGTACCATTGGTCTACAAGTCTACTTTGGTGCCAATACCATTCTGTTTTTGTTTCTATAGCTTTGTAGTATAGTTTAAGGTCTGATATTGTGATGCCTCCTGTTTCACTCTTCTTGCTAAGGATTACTTTGGCTATTCTGGATCTCTTATTTTTCCAAATGAATTTTATGATTGTTTTTTCTATATCTATAAGGAATGACAATGGGATTTTAATTGGAATCACATTGAATCTGTATAGCGCTTTGGGTAGTCTGGTCATTTTGACAATATTAATTTTGCCTATCCAAGANAGTTTTTTTTTTTTTTTTTTTTTTTTAAGGCTGTTGTGAATGGGGTAGTTTTGCTAATTTCTCTTTCAGAAGATTCATCACTGATGTATAGAATGCATTTGATTTATGAATATTGATTTTATATCCTGCTGTTTTGCTGAATTCATTTATTAATTCTAGAAGTTTTCTGGTGGAGTTTTTTGGATCCTCTAAGTATATAATATAATCATGTCATCAGCAAATAATGGTAGTTTGAGTTCTTCTAGGAAAACAATTATTCTTACTTTCTGAGGTTTAGCACCCTGAACCTGCACAGGATAGTAGAAAGAACAACATGTATAAAAACCAGCAAACTTGAAAGAGTGAATTATTGGAAAAAATAGAGATTTTCATTTATAGGCAAGGGGACTGTAGAGTTAAATGAGCCTGGTTTGCCAGTTCTGCTTTTGCTGTGTAAGTGACCTTGAGTTAACTTCCCTGCTGAGTTTCAATTTCCCTGTCTACAAAGTGAGGGAAACACCAGCTACTTCCTAGGGTTGTAGAGAATCAAGTAGTGAGTGGTAAGCTCTCAGTAAATGGTAGCTCTTGTTACTGAAACAGTACTGTCATACTCTATCTTAGAGTAAATATTTTTATATTTGTAGTATTTGTATATATTTCCTATCTCTTGCACTAATCATAAACATAAGCCCTGCAGGTTAGGAACTCTGTATTTCTCATCTTTGTATTTTAAACATCCAGCTCTTACCAACACACATAAAATGAATGTGCATTGTGTGTTGAATGAAATAATAATGAAGCCTCAATTTTTACTGACTGACTTGATAAGAAATTCATTTTTTTTCAGTTTCTTGTATATAAATTAAAACTTTGCAGTTATTTTCAGATCATTGTTAGGAACGTATTTTCTTCTTGCTCTTATATTTACAAATGATGACTTTTAATATATCACTTTGCATTATAGGCTTGAGTGAAAGTGTGGGTGTGTTTTTAACATGTTATCAATAATGAGTAATTGCCCCCCCCCCTTTTTTTTTTCAGGGAAGTGGTTCAAGCAAACTGCGTTCACTGGAGAAAGAAGTTCTCATTTATGTGCAAAATGAGTGCCAGTGCTGCCACAGGAATCCTCGACCCATGTATCTACAGAGTATCTGTGAGGAAGGTACAAAAAGAGCCTATTACTTCTCCCATTTTAGAAGCCATAATTCCATAATTGCTGACTTGTTTTATTTAGCTCTGCTTTTGGGTTAGAACTGTGGTGATTCATATATAATTTTACTTCACAATTACAGCAATAATTTAAATTCCTATGACAAATATGATGAAGAATCTGAAGTTATAAATTAAAATATTCAAGAACCCTCCTCTCACTACCACTATTCATGAATATTGACTTTATTTACATTAGTTTGGGGACTATTATGTCTATATTCTGTCATTTATTAAGCTCTTGTTCTTTGATAGGCATTGTTCTAGGAACTTTATAAATATCATATCTAATAACAGCTCTCTAATTAGGTGTTATTTTCTTCATTTTCAGGAAAACTAAGGTTCAAAGAAGTTATTTGCCCAAATTTACATTGTTAATAAAGGGGAAGGAGGAACTCTTAACACAGACTTTTCTAATTACAAATACATGTTTTGTTTTTTATATTTCTTTTCCACATATTAGATTGAAGGATATTACCAATAATCCACAAATGTGATAATGTCATCTTGTATGCTGTGCATGTGTGTGATGCTGCCTTTCAGGGTAAAAAAGAGGAATCCATTAGTCACCACTACTAGTGAATTAATAAACTCTGGCTTTAAAATATAAACTTTGGCCAGGTGTAGTGGCACATGTCTATATTTCCAGCAACTTGGGAGGATGAGGCAGGAGGACTACAAGTTCAAAGCCAGCTTCAACAATTTAGTGAGGCCCTAAGCAATTTAGCAAGACCCTGTCTCAAAAAAAAAAAAAAAAAAAGATGTGGCAGGGGCTGGAGATGTGACTCAGTGGTTAAATACCCCTGGGTTCAATGCCTGGTACCAAAAAAAAGTAAACTATGTTTTGTATTACATATTTTTAAATTACCAAAGTAATGTGCATACATTGGCAAAAATTAAATAGAAAAAGATTTAGAACAAAAAGCAGTCCCTTGTCTTGCTTTTTTTTCACTCTAGTCCTATAGCCTAGAAAAACAAAGCTGTATGTTTAGTCTTTGTATCCTACTTTTTGAATGAACTGATAGCACTATGATATATGTGGCTATATTTATAAAATTCTTTTGTATTGCTTAGTCTGCTCAGTTAAAATATAACAAACACATGTGTATGTAAATAATTTTATAAGTTTGAAGACTTTAATGAAGATAGACCTCTTTAAATGGTCCTTTAGAGCAGCAGTCATTGAATGGTGGCGACCTTAAAGGAAGTGTGGTACAGTGAAAGTGTACGTGGGCTTGAGTCCCATTGGTCATGTATTAGCTATGAGACCTGAGGCAATTCTGTCCTGTAAAATCTATCTCCTCATCCAAATAAGGAATAATACTTTCTTCTTCAGGAAGGTATAGGGATTAGCTGATATATAAGTAGAGCATCCTACCATCATTCTTTTCTACCTTGATTGCTGCTACTCTTTTTTTAAAACCTTTCCTAATTGGAGTTATCTTTTTTAAAATTTTAGTTGTAGATGGACACAGTACCTTTATTTTATTTGTCTATTTATTTATTTATATGTGGTGCTGAGGATCAAACCCAGCACCTCACATGTCCTAGGCAAGCACTCTACCACTGAGCCAAATAGTAACCCTAGCCCTTCTAATTGGAGTTTTGATCATGATTTCTGAAAGATGACTTGTCGGTCTTTGAATTTTAAGATAAATAAAACATGACAAGTTTAGAGTAAAGTATAACTTCAAATAAAGATACTCAAAGTCTGTTTTTAAAGAATAATAAGCAAGAACTAATAATACTACTTGTGATAGGAATTACTCATCTGAAGTAAACCAGTTCCTTAGATCATAAGTGTCTGGCATATTAATTAGGATAATATGATAAGCAGCTTAAACAGAGACCCAAGTAGGCAATGACTTAAACAAAGTAGAAGTTTATGTACCAGGGGTAGGATCCAGGACTGGTAGAGCAGCCCTGCCATTTTCATTTTCACCATATGTTGTCTTCTTTAAATAAAAGGAAGCTGCTCTAATCAAGTTATCTCCCAACTAGTGACATAAGAACAAATGCATCCCTTTTTAGGACATGACTTAAAAGTGATGTATGTGTATTTTATACATATCTCACCAGTTAGAACTTAGTCATGTCACCACACCAAACTAAAAGAAAAACCGTGAATGTCATCTGTTAGCTGGGTGGCCAACAGGTTCTAACTTGATAGAAGAGGAAAATGGATGTTGGAAGACATGCTATGCTAGGAAGATAGAGGTATTGAATTTATTCTACATAATCCTTCCCAAGTATTTTATAAAAGAAGCCATAAAAGAAAGATTAACTAACTCAACTATTAAACATTTTGTGAGTTGCAAAATAATACCATAAATTAGAGAAAATCTTTGCAAGTCATGTCAAAGCACTAATTTCTTAATATAGAAAAAGTACCTCCAAATAATAAGAAAAAAATCAATAGTCCTTAAAAAACTAGGCAAGGACAGAATATACACTTGATGGAGAGTGAAACATATAGTTTTTCAACATATAAAAATTTATCCACCCTCACACAAAACTACAAGTAAGATACCATATTTTAAAAAATATTTTTGTAGTTGTAGATTGACACAATACCTTTTTTTATTTGTTCATTTTTATATGGTTCCTGGGCTCAAACCCAGTGTCTCATGCATGCTAGGCAAGCGCTCTACCACTGAGCCACAAAATTGGCCCAAGATACATTATTTTTAATCTATAAAGTTGATAAAGATCAAAAAGTTTGGTAGTGTGCTTTTTTGTCTAGACATAGGGATGCAGTCAGTCACTAATCAAATATGTAAGTACCTACAATGTGCCAAGTATTGTTCTAGGCACCGAAAGGACAGAAGTATACTGGAATGGGTTCCTGCCTTCAAGGACTTCATTTTCTGGTTAGAATTGGTAAGGAATGATAGGAAAGAGAGGTAAACACATAACAAAATAAATAATAAGTGTTCTGCATAAAATATCATGAGATATAACTTGGAGGAAGACCTTAGTTTAGAAAATTGGGGGAGGAGTCTTTGAAGACTTCTCTACAAGCTAACATTTGAAGAGAGGCAGGCATGTGAAGATGTATGGAAGAGCTGGGGAGATAGCGCAGTGATAGAGCACTTGCCTGGCACTCACAAATATGTAAAAAGATACTATAGATAGATAGATAGACAGACCTAACATTTGGCATTGCTTTTATCCTCAAAGTGGTTGCTAATTTGCAAGCAGTAGCTAATAAGCTATATTGAGATTGCAGCAGTCTTACAGGTCTAAATGGACAAAAATAGTGTCTGGGGTCCATCAAGAAAGAGATGCCTCCTAGGCTTGGTGAACATCCCAGACTTTTGGTTGGAATTTGCTAAGTATTTCAACCTAAAAGGAGAAGCATAGTGCATATGAATCAGCCCTTACAAAACTGAAACCCCACTTCCAATCAATTCAAGTCTTTTCTGACAGTCTCACTCAACCCTAGATTATTTCTTTAAGTTTCAAACACAGTTAACCAATATGCCAGGAGTCGTGACTACATGATCAAAATTCAAAAGGAAAAATAGATGATAATAACAAACCCATGAAAGATACAGGTTTTAGAAATTCCAAAGACAAACTTTACAATGACTAATTAATGAGCAAAGTGGGTTTCATCAGAGAACTAGAAACAGTAATTTAAAAAAAAAAAATAAAAGCAATTTTAGAACCAAAAAATATACTAACTAAAGTTTAAAGCCAAGAATATGAAAATTTTTCAACAAATGACTTTAATAGCAGCTTTACCACAACTGAAGAGAACACTGATAATTTGGAAAATAAGATGGAAGTAAATATTTTTTTTAAATGCAGAAAAGAGTGTAAGACATGGAGAACAGTATAAAGGTCTAACATTTATGTAATTGGAGCCCTAGAGGAAGGAAGAGGAGATTATGGCTGAGACTCTTCCAAAACTGATAAAAGATATCAAACTACAGGTTCAAAAGTACCATGATCGCCAGGCAGTACTAACAAATCTGTCATGTTTAAATGACAGAAGACCAGCCTCACTGGAGCTTGGAAAACAGAGATGGAAAATTCTTGGTGATAAGGTTGGATACACTAGATCAGGTAGGACCCTGTAACCCATGGTAAAGAGTGTAGAATTTATTCTAACTATAATTGGAGTCCATTGGAAGATTTAAATAAGGAGAGACTCATTTTTTTTTATAAGATCACTTCTGCTATGGAAGGAAGGTTGGCAGAGAGAACACTAGGTGGTTCTAATAGTTCAGAAGAGAAATGCTTATTTTTGGCACAACATTATAACAGAGATGGTCATTATTTTGGGTGGCCAGTTGCCCAGCTAAAAATATAGGTTTTGCCTGTAAGGTATAGGTTGAGGCAGGAGGATTTCAGGCTCAAAGCCAGTCTCAGCAACTTAGTGACACCGTGTCTCAAAAATACAAAGCACTGAGGATGTAGTGGTAAAGCACCCCTGGGTTCAATCTTCAGTACCAAATAAATAAGTAAATAAACAGATAAACATTTGGATTCAATTTTAATGAAGTATGCCACTAACCTGCTTCCTAAAGAGGTTAATAAAGGAATTGGTCCAGCAAAGGAAAATGAAAAGGAATAGCCAGTAAGGTAGAAATGAAACCAGGCAGGTGTTTCACCAGGGAAGTATAGAGAGGAAAGTAATGTAAAAAGAGGAGGCAGAGTAGCCACGCCTGTCAAATGCTACTG
The DNA here is from genome assembly GCF_001458135.2 of Marmota marmota marmota. Classification (NCBI taxonomy): domain Eukaryota; kingdom Metazoa; phylum Chordata; class Mammalia; order Rodentia; family Sciuridae; genus Marmota; species Marmota marmota. The sequence goes on from NW_026000081.1 coordinate 1,546,927, forward strand.
AGAAGCTATGTAAAATGAAGACAGAGAGCCTTTGACTTAAAAAAAATTAATATCATTCAGAATCTTAAGAGTTAGTACAAAGGAAAATTGAGGACAAAATCCAAGTGGAGAGGGTTGAATAGAGAGTAGGATACAGCAGGGAGAAATAAATCACTTGAGGAGTTGACCTTGAGGGGAGCAAAGAAAAGAATTAGCTAAAGGAGAGAAGGATCATCTGAGGAACTGTAGTTTTGTTTGTTTAAGGAAGGAAACTTAAGGAATATGACAGTAACTTAATAAAGAAGATTTTGATAATCCATGATAGAGTAGATCTAGCAAGAGGGAAGAAGAGGAGCCACACAAATTTACAAATAATAAGAGTTTCCTATAGATTACCTCTCAACTTTTAAAAGTTCACTATATTAAAGATAGGAATTAGTTGGTGAAGTGGCATATACTTGTCATCCCAGCTTCTCAGGAGGCTGAGGCAGAAAGATCACAAGTTTGAGGCCAGCCTGGGCAACTTAGCAAGACCCTGTCTCAAAATATATATATATTTTTAAAGGGCCTGGGGATATAGGTCAGTATACAAGGCCCTGGGTTCAGTCTCCAGTACCACACACACACACACACACACACACACAAAAAAAAAAAAAAAAAGTTAGAAATTATAGATAATGTGTTTATGAAAGAAAAATAAGAGACAACTCCATTCAACAAACACTTTTTTAAAAGTGGAAGAGGAATGTAAAGTCCTGGCAAGAACAACTTAAAGGAGGAAAACTATTTTGGTTCACAGTTTTCAAGGTTCAGTTCATGGTGGACTGACTTCATAGCTCTGGACCCAAAATGAAGCAAAATATCATGGTGGAAGGGCATGGCGGAGGAAAGCAGCTCAGGACATGACACCCAGTAGAAAGTAGAGCTCTGTTCACCAAGGACAAAATATAAATCCTGAAGGAATACCCCAATCACTCACCTCCTCTACCCTCATCCTACCAGCCTATAGTTAATGCCCTCATAATCCATAATCCATACTAGTGGATTACTCCATTAGGTTACACATCTCATAATCTAATCATTTCACCTCTGAAAGTTTTGCATTGTCTAACATATGAGCTTTGGGGGGATACCACCTATCTAAACCTTAACAAAGAATTTGGCTCTGATCATAGAGGCAAACACAAAAGCATAATATACTGTGTGCTAGAAATTCTTCTGAGTGTTTTATGCTTAATTCTTGTAGCTGTGATGTTAAAATATAAACATTTGGCAAATTACTACACACACACACACACACGTAAATTCAAATAAAATATTGATATATATTATTATTTTTCCACTTTTGTCAGTCTTGTTTACCTTAGATAAGAGATTTTATACTATCCTATCTGTATGCTTTTATATGCACAGAGCATCTCTGGAATACTTTGTAAGAATTGATAGCAATGGTTGTCTCTGTAGTGAAGTTTCAACTTGTTGAAATCTTTCTATAATATATGAGTATGCTTAACTGAGTAAGTAATTTAACCTTTTTCAGGCTTTTGCAATAGGCCTACGGCCTACTTCAGCGTATAAATAAAATATTAGCTTGTCTTCTCATCATTTGTGTTCTTATTAAAGTTACATGCTACAGCCACATATGGTGGCTCGTGCCAGTAGTCCCAGCTACTCAGGAGGCTTGCTTGAGCTCAGGAATTTGAAGCCAGCCATAGCAACATAGTGAGACCTCATCTCAATAATAATAGTATTGATATTAAAAATAATAAATTATACATTAAGTAAACATTCTGGTCATTGGGGGAATTTTGAAGACTCTATCCAGTTAGATTTAAGATCATTAGATTTTAACTGTTTTGTCAGCATATAAATATCTACTTTGGCATTGTTTGACATATGTTTAATTTTAAATCCTTAATTATATGATGTCCTTATAATGCTTTCTATGTTTGGCAGGAATTAAAAGGTGGAAAAGCTTATGCAAAGGTAAGTGGATGTTCTTTAACTCTTGGCCTATGTAATATCATTCATCACTATCTATAAACTTAATTCTAATTGATGTTCCAGATTCATTCATTTTGAGTAAAGCAATTTAGAGGTTAAACAGTTGGAACCAACAATCAGTTATAGGCATATTCTTTCTAAATGCTTATTATGAGATGTTATTTTTGGGCTTTAGCTTCCCTCTTAGAGAATGACCTCTGGTTTTCTTGAAGCTGTAGCTTACTGATAATTCAAACTGTCTTTCCTTGGTGGTATTCCCAGGCCCACCTCTCACTAGTGAAATAGGATCCTCCTCTGTACTCTCTTAGCACTCTGTACACATTCATCTGTTGGTGTTTGCAAAGGATTGGTTCCAAGGCTCTTCTCTCCCCCAGGATAAAAAAGTTAAGCCTGTTCAAATCCCTTATATAATATGGCATAGAATTTACCCAGGAGGCTGAGGCAGGAGCATTGCAAGTTCAAAGCCAGCCTCAGCAACTTAGCAAAACCCTAAGCAATTTAATGAGACTCTGTCTTAAAATACAAATAAATAAATAAATAGAGGCTGGGGTTGTAGCTCAGTGGTAGAGTGCTTGCCCAGCACATGTGAGGCACTGGGTTCTATCCTCAGCACCACCTAAAAATAAAAAATAAAATAAAGGTGTTGTGTCCTTCTACAACAAATAAATAAATAAACGAACAGACATAGTTCTTGCCTTTACATGTATCCTCCAATATACATACCTTATAATGCCTAATACAATATAAACGCTGTACATAAAGTAGTTGTACTATATTGTTTAGGGAATAATGACCAGGAAAAAGTCTGTATATGTTTAGCATAAACACAGTTTCTAAAAATATTTTCTACCCAAATTGGTTAAATCTACAGCTTGAAAACCTATAGATGCAGAGGGCCAACTGATATATCACTACTTCCTGTTGATGCTTTTACTAGCTACGTGAAATTACTAATGAATATGCTCTTTTTTTTTTTTTTTTTTTGCTGATTGAAGGAATGAGTAAGCAACACATGCTCCTTTTATTTCCAGTCTCTGGTATTTTCATCATTCCAGTCATATAAGCCAAGAATCTGGACACTATTTTTTCCCCCAGTACTGGACATTGATTCTAGTGGTGCTCTACCACTGAACTACATCCCCAGCTCTTTTTTATTTTGGAAATGGGTCTCGCTAAGTTTCTGTGACTGGCCTTACACTTGCAGTCTTCCTGCTTCAGTCTCCTGAGTAGCTAGGATTACAGAATGCATCATTGTGCCCAGCTCTGAACCCTAGTCTTAAACACTAAATCTAGTATTTGCAATGTCAGCTAAGATGTTCTTTGCTACAAGTAACAGAAAAACCTCCTCAACTAGAGCTTTTTAAAAAAAAAAATCTCATAACACAAACATGAGACAGAACTGCTTCAGGACTGGTTAATCTACTGACTGAAGAACATTATCAAGACCCCAAATTCTTCTCTTTCCATTATCTCATTCTCTTCACGATGGCTTTGTTCTTGGCTAGCTCCTCTCCTGAACACTGGGTGTCTGGCTGCTCAACTTATAGTGAGCACATTCACTTTTGACAGAATTCAACTGCTTCTCCATGCATTGCTTCTTTTTAATGAGAAAAATTTCCCTACATGGCCCTCAGAGGATTTTCCCATACTTGTAACTGGCCAGAAGAGGGTCGTATGCTCACCCCTATGCCATCTGTGGCTATAGGAATGGATTGCCATAGTTATCTTAGAATAACCATAGTTTAGTAATGAGGTAGGACTGGGTTACTTTTCTTGTGCACATGGATGAACTCAGGAGAGTGGACACCTGAATACAATCAAGGCTTTGCTATCAAGGAATAGCAGGGCATTGAATGTTGGGCAGGCAAACAAGGTCTGTGATGGCTGATAAATCCTCTTGATTTTTTTTTCCTTCTGAAAAGCTTGAAGCTATACCTTCTATCTACTGTCAAGACCACTGCCTTGGGTTATGCCTTCATTATTTCTTATTTGCAGTCTGTGTTGGCCTCCTGTCTGGTTTCTTTGCTTCTGTCGTCTTCCTATATCCTCCGCCAGAGTTGTCTTTCTAAAATTAAAACATAATCATATCATTCTCCCACTTTCAGTCCTTCAGCAAGTTATTCTTTGCTTCTAAAGAAAATTTAGAGTTCTATAACCTAGCATGTAAGACCCATTTTGGTTTGCAAATTATTTCTGCTACTTTCCTTCCTCCACAACCACCCATCCTTATGAGACATTCTGCCGTCATAAACTTCCTGAGGGTCTTATGCTATTTTAGCTTCTTTGCCTTGTGACTTGATGGTGTCCTTACTATGCATGTATTTCTCCTTCCCCTTATCCTGTCAACTCACGTATCATTAAAGACTCAGCTTAGTCATCCTACTCCACTGAGAATTTTTCTTCTTATTTGTAGCTGTGTCTTCCTCTGTCACCGCACTTGTCACACAATATTGTAGGAATTTTTTATTTTTCTGTTTTCCCACATTAATCTATGAGAGTAAGAATGATTTTATAAAGGCTGAGAGGTAGAACAGTTGCCTAGCATGCACGAGGCCCTGGTTTGATCCTAGCACCACCCAAAAAAAAAAAAGTCTCTATTCCCAATTACTAACATTACCTGGAATTTAAATGTTGAAAATTATTTTCTGAATAAATTAATATCTACCACATATATACAGCTTGTGTATGTGTACGTGTATTATTACGTATTATTCTCATGTGTGAATTATTCATCTTAGTGAAGCCAGAGAAAAAGATATAAGAGAGTATGGGCTCTTTGGTCCCTTGCTAGAATGTAAGTTCTTTGAAGGCATAGTATTTCTGCTATTCTCTACTATTTCCTGTGTCTCGAACAGGGCCTGGGACATAAAAGATACTCAATAAATATTGAACTATTCATTGATACCCTTCAGCCTAAAACATGATACACTAACATATTCCATCTTTTAACTGTTTTAATAGGGAGTAGGATCTTAGTTTGGGATGCTTTAATATATTATCATAGATTGGGTGACTTAAACAATAGACATTCATTTCTCATGTTTCTACAAACTGGAAAGTCCAAGATCAAGATTCTTACAGAGCCAGGTGCAGTGTTCCTCACCTATAATCCCAATAACTCAGGAGAAGGCAGGAGGATCGCAAGTTCAAGGCCAGCCTCAGCAATTTAGTGAAATCTTCTCACACACACACACACACACACAAAAAAAAAAAAAGACTAGGGATGTAGCTCAGAGGTAAAGTGGGTGTTCTACCATTAAAAAAAGAAAGAAAAAAAAATTCTGACAGATGTCGTGTATCTCATGAGAGCCCACCTCCTAGTTTGCATATGGCCTCTCATGGCAGAGTGCAAAGAGGAAGCAAACTCTTTCCTGTCTGTTTTTTTGTTTTTTGTTTTTTGTTTTTTACTTCTAGTTATTGAATCCAGAGGCTCTTTACCACTGAGCTACATTCCCAGCACTTTTTACTTTTTATTTTGTGATAGGGTCTCACTGAGTTGCTTAGGGCATTGCTAAATTGATCCTCCTGCCTCAGCCTCCCAAGTCATTATAGGTGTGTGCCACTGTGCCCAGTTTTTTCTACCTTTTTTAAAGGGACATTAATTTAGGATTGGGGGTACAACTCAGTGGTAAAACACATGTTTAGCATGTGTAAGGCCCTAGGTTTGATCCCCATCACCAAAGCTTCACCCTCATGACCTAATTACATTCCAGAGACCCACCACTTTATACCATCTTTTTGGTAATTAGGGTTTCAATATGTGAAATTTGGAGAAACACAAACATGTAGTTCATAACAGAGACAGATCAGGTTTTTTCCAACTTAGTGACTATGTAATACTAGTATTATTACAGTGGGTGGTAAGTCAGTAAGCTGTCTTTCATTCAGTAAATATGTTGTTAAGTGCCTACCATGTGCCAGACATTTTTGCTGACACTATTCTAGGTACTAGAGATACAGCAGTTAGCAAAACACACAAAAATCCCTGCCTTTAATGAAACTTATATTCTAATTGGAGGTGACAGAGATGGGGGAGGACAGACAACAAAATAAGTATGAAATGTATGTGGACATGATATAACAACTAAGGAGGAAAACAGAGCACATAGGGGTCGAGGGCAAAAACTTTAGGAGAAGGGAGGAAAGGGGGACATATTTCAGGATAGCCAGGGAAGGCTCCTTAGAGAGATGACATTTGAACACTGACATGAGTGCAGTGAAAGAGAAAGCTACAAGACCATGTGACAGTTTCCCAGGCCAAAAATTAAAAAAAAAAAAAAAAAAAAGCTAAAGGCCTTGAAGTGATCTTGGTGTTTTCAAAGAACAGGACATTATGGCTTGTAGACTGAAGACAAGGAGAGAGGGAAGAAGTGAAGTTGTCCTAGGACAGAGGAATCAGAGACCATGTAGACAGCTTGTTCAAGGAGTTTTGTAGTTGTTTGAACAGAGACAGAAAAATGATCCAGTATTCTGGAGAGAGAGGAGATTTTGGTTTGTTTTGTTCATTAAGATAGGAGAAAAAACAACTGAGTGTGGTGGCACACACCAGAGACTCAGAAGGCTGAAGCTGGAAGATTGCAAGTTTGAGATCAGTCTCAGCAACTTAGCAAGACCCTGTCTCAAAAGAAAACATAAAAAGAGCTTGGGCCAGGCGTGGTGGCACATGCCTGTAATCCCAGCGGCTCAGGAGGCTGAGACAGGAGGAACTAGAGTTCAAAGCCAGCCTCAGTAACGGCAAGGTGCTTAACAACTCAGTGAGACCCTATCTCCAAATAAAATACAAAATAGGGCTGGGGATGTGGTTGACTGCCCCTGAGTTCAATCCCTGGTACACGCCCCCCCAAAAAAGAGCTGAGGATGTAGTTCAGTGGTAGAGGGACCCTGGGTTCAATCCCTAACAGTACCCCCACACAAAGGAAAGATAGGAGAAAATCCAATGTAATTGTATACTGATGGGAATGACTCAGAAGAGAAAGGAAATTTTAGAATGCCAAGGAGCATAAAGAACTGCTAAAATGATGTCAGGTAGGTAGGAGGAGAGCAGTTGGCCTTAGGAATACAGCCAGTTCATCTCAGCACTGTAAGTGGGTAGGCAAATACAGAGCACAAGGGCTGGTAGGAGAATGGATGTGGCCGGCAGTAAGAGCTTGTGGAAGTAAAATGCTCTTTTGATTGCTTTTATTTTCTGAGTGAAATAGGAAGCAAGGTGGTTGGCAGAGAGAAGACAGGAAAGAGGTGTTGGAGGTTTAAAGAAAAGGGTAATATATGAAATAGGGTGTGTTGATAATGTGTCATCAAATAAGTCACATGCATCTGCATATGCTCAATTGGATATTGTTTTGTCCTGGATAAATCCAGACTTTTTCTGCTGATTTGTTGGCCCGGAAAAGGCAATAAGACCAGAGCGTACTCATATAAAAATGAGGTATATGTTACTTGTAACTTGATTGTGCACCTAACTTACTGCATTTGGCCCTTCAACTATACTCTAGGTTCTTACTCTTCATTCTTCCTGTACGAGTTAAAAGCTACTAAAATAATGCTTCAGTCTTCAATTAAAAAATTCATCTCAGCCATGTGCAGTGGTAAATGCCTGTAGTCCTAATTAGGCTAAGTCAGGAGGATTGCAAATTTGAGGCCAGCCTCAGCAACTTTGTGAGAACCCATCTCAAAATAAAAAATTAAAAATAGGTCTGGGGATGTAACTCAGTAGTAGAGCACCCCTAGGTTCAATCCCCAATACCACTAAATTAATTAATTAAATTTCATCTTGAATGCCATTTATATGTGCCACTGTTTTAAAGCCTTAAAGCAAACAATCTCAACAGGGTTTGAAATGTATAGTGCATTTTATTATAGGTTCACAGAGATGTGCTTGTTCAATTCATGTTTTTGTTAATAAAAAATTAAGCCAGGCATGGTGGCTCACCCCTGTAATCTCAGCAACTTAGTAAGGCAATAAGCAACTTAGTGAGACTATCTCAAAATAAAAAATAAAAGGGCTGGGGAGGTAGCTCAATGGTAAAGCACCCCTGGGTTCAATCCCCAGTACCAAAATAATAATAATAACAATAATAATAAAAGATTCTACATATACATAGTCATATGAGGCAAGACAGTGTATTCAAGAAATAATGACATAATAATGGGATTCATTTGTTTTGCCTGTCAGAGATGGGATAGGATAGAGCAACATCAGAAGAAGGACTGTAGAGCAACCTTTGGTAACTGCAAAAGAAATGAGCACCAAACCTGTTGTGTTAGTCAGCTTTTCTTCACTGTAACCAAAATACCTGTCGGCAATAACTAAGAGGAAGTAAAGTTCACTTTGGCTCATGATTTCAGAGATTTGTTCTATCACTGACCAACTCCATTGACCTAGGTGAGGCAGAATATCATGGCAAAATAACATGGTAGCTGGGCATGGTGACTCACGCCTGCAATCCCAGTGACTCCAGGATCTGAGGCAGGAGGATCACAAGTTCAAAGTCAGCCTCAGCAATTTAGTGAGACCTTAAGGAACTTAGCAAGACCCTGTCTCAAAAAATAAAAAGAACTGAGTGATTAAGTGCCACTGGGTTCAATCCCCAGTACCAAAAAAAAAGAAGAAAAAGATGAAGAATGTGGTAGAGGAAAGATGCCCAGCTCACGACAGCCAGAAAGGAGAGAGAGAGAGGGTAGGGAGTGAGGGACAAGACATAATCCCCCCTTCCTCCACCACACCCCACCTGTTTTCACTTACTTCCAGAGTTCACTAGATCATCAGTCCATCAAATGAATTAATCCACTGATGAGGTTACACTTTCCATAATTTGGTCATTTCATCTCTGCCCAACCCATGAATGCTTTGGAGGGCACCTCATATCCAAACCATAACACCGGGGTGGTAATAAAAAAGAGCAACAGGTTTGAACTATATTTCTAGGTATCAGCAGAGAGGGTGAATGTAAGCCAAAACTATAAGAAAGGGAGGGAAAGTTTCCGTAAGGACAATCAACAAGGCAAATGTTGTGAAAGATGGGAGGATAAAAGAGGTTTGTACCAAAGAAAGTGTGTAGCTCATTTAAATCATCCTACTACTTGCACAGAGTGAGAACTTTAATCTGCAACTATGTGCAGTTACCAGTGGTTAGCTCTTCCATAGAGCAAGAACCAGAATAGAGGGGATTCCGATCATTTTTCTCTATTTATATGCAAATGATTATTGTTGCTGTGATAGTATTTCCCAGTGTGGTGTGTCACTGCTACTTGCAGTGATGTTATTTGTTTGATATGCATTAGTTGTACTACAACAGAAATGTATTTATTTTAATGTATACCGGAAAAAATATTTAGCACATCAAATCTATGATATTGGAGATCTTGCTTAAGGCAAGAATAGGTAATACATTTTTATTAAAAAGCCAACCAATTTAAGGGCACGTATAAAGCAAATAATCGAATTGCAAATTGCAAAGGACCAAATTTTGAGAAAACTTGTTTAGAGCATGACTGAATATTTATTTTAAAGAAAATATGACAGAATGTGATAGAAGCCTACTAGATATTCTATTAATATAATTCTTTTTCTTTTCATAGCTGGGCTTTGCAGATCTAAACCTGGCAGAGTTTGCTGGATCAGGAAATACCACTCGTCGCTGTTTACTGGAAGGCTATGATACCAAAAATACAAGGCAGGATAATTCCATTCTTAAAGTAAGCACCCAGATTGACATGCTGACAAATGAGAGTCTCTACCTTTAAATAAGCAAAGGTATACACTGTCAAAGACAAGAAGTAAATCAGCACTGAAATCATAAGCTGACCACACCACCGAAATACTCACCATGAAGGGGGAAAACTATCCAAATCACAAAAGCAGTGAAAAGTAACAAAGTTTACCTTTGTGACCTTAATGTGTTTCTTGTCATGCTGCAAGATTCAGAGAAGAACACAAACAGACTACTACAACACAAGTGCTCATTGGGAGGAAGGAGCACAATGAATGGATAGATACCTTAAAATGCTTATAGCTCCCAAAAAGTGATTTCCAAAGCAACTGTGACAGATTCATCACTGTCGCAGGGTTTCCTTGTAACTAGGAGAGTGATAGGAAAAACCCACTTCTGAGCATCTGCCCTATTTTTTCCAAGTACTATCAGGAACTACATGTTCTGGTAAACACTTGAGAGACTATACACTTCACAGTGTTAAACAAAATACTAAATAAGATCCATTGAAAAGATATTTGGAAAGTATCTTGTGCCTAATAAAAGACATAGGATAAACCATTTGCTGTATTTTAGTTTCTTGCTTCACAATGTGGTAAATTACCTAATAAGAAGAAAAGGAAATACTTTTAAATAGAAACTGGATGCTTTTTATTCAGAAGTTAGTGCAGCAAAGAATGATCTTATACCTATAGTTTCCAAACTTTGTTTTTAATAAATATTTGACTCTAAAAATATAAAAATTCATGAAATGGTTTTTATTTTTATTCTTTTTTTTTTTAATGTTATACTCTTTTTTTTTAATTTTTTATTGTTGGTTGTTCAAAACATTACAAATTTCTTGACATATCATATTCGACACTTTGATTCAAGTGGGTTATGAACTCCCACCTTCACCCCATACATAGATTGCAGAATCACATCAGTTACACATCCATTGATTTACAGATTGCCATACTAG
>NW_026000081.1:1558005-1568890 GCF_001458135.2 Marmota marmota marmota
TCTCTCCCTTTCCCTCCCACCTCTCATCCCTGTTAAATGTTAATCTTCTTCTCCTGCTCTTCGTCCCTACTCTGATCTTAGTTACTCTCCTTATATCAAGAAGACATTTGGCATTTGTTTTTAGGGATTGGCTAGCTTCACTTAGCATAATCTGCTCTTATTTTTATTCTTTTTAATATTTATTTTTTAGGTATGGATGGACACAACACAATGCCTTTATTTTTATGTGGTGCTGAGGATCGAACCCTGGTCCCGCCTGTGCGAGACAAGCGCTCTACCGCTGAGCCACAATCCCAGCCCATGAAATGGTTTTTATTGTCAGTCCATCCTTCACATGAGTTTAGCAGCTTTAAAGAAAGATGATATGGATAATTAATATGGAGTAATTAATATAAGATGAGATGGGTAATTAATATGGAGTAATTAATATGGGTAATTAATATGGTAAAAGAAGATAAAAAGAAATTAGAAAAGCATCATGCTATAAGCTTTATGTTGGTTCTATAGTTTTATGGTTAACTCTGAAATATCTCTATGGGATAGGCAGGATTGGGTAGATAGGGAAGATTTCCCTCTTTGTAGATAAAGACACTGAGACTCACTTAAATGTATCACAGAAGTAGTCGGTGGCAGACCTGAGGCCAGAATGCATGGCTTCTGATAGCTGGTCAGTGGCCTTTAAATTCATTGTATTCATTTTATTACTTATATTTCATGAAGTCTGTCTCTGAATTATACTGTTTTCATTGGAGAGTGAAATAACTGTAATTTCAGAGCTTCACATTCCTTAGCATCAGCTCATAGAGTGGTTTCCTTCTGATTCCCAGTGATTCTTCTGCACCATTTCTCCCACTGTGTCTTACAAAACACACCTTTTTGAAGGTCACACCAGTTATCTGTAAATCTCCCTCCCTTGCTGATGTCTACTGACTACCTAGTCACCTTCTCTCCTATTCATTGGTGATATAGCTTCAAGCTCACAGGTTTTCTCTTTATCCCTTTTCCTGTTGTCATTTTTGAGTGACCTTACAATCTATGCAGGCGAGCTATCTTTGTGGATGTGTTGTGTATGTATATTCTCTTCTAATAGCTGATCTTAAATGTGCCTAAGACCCTCCTTTCCTTAAACTGCCTATTTCCAGCAACATTTTCTTCCTCCTCTCAATTCTTACTCCCATGATCACTTTCTGGATTGTTGTTTCTTTGTTTTTTTTTTTCCCCTGGGGCTGGGGGGAATTGAACCCATGCATGCTTTATCACTATATCCCCAGCCCTTTTTAAATTTTATTTTGAAGAAGGATCTGACTAAATTACCCACATTCGCCTTGAACTTGGGATCCTCCTGCCTCAGCCTCCTGAGTAGCTAGAATTAGAGGTGTGTGCCTAGCTTTAGGCTTTCTTATCACTAGAAACTTTACCACTTCCAAATTTTCATTTTGAAGTTTTCCCCTCTCTTCCCACTCTCTCCTATGCGCCCAGCCCCTTTGGTTTACTCACTTAGCTATCTTCAGCACCACCACTTTCTCACTTTGCCACTTTCTCACTATTATCAGCTCCCACTTCCTTTCCCTTCCATCTTATCCATTTTAGATTCCATGGTTCATAAGTATCATAGTCCTAATACTCCTGGCACCTAAGTCTATTGCTCTCCCTTAAGTAATCTCCAACCGTTATTGAATTCAGCTGTCTATCTTCCCCTACTTGCTGGAAAAGACACGTAACCAGGCTAGCGGCCATTACTGAAGTCACGTTCACAGCCAACCCACAGTCGTATTCTACTTCCTTTCCCAATTTTTTAAAATGCATAATAAACTTTCTTTATTGAAATATGGTTGTCAACAAGGAAAAAGTAAACTGAATCATCACAATTATTAATTATTAATAGCTACTATATTTCAAAATCAGTACAGTGTTCACTAAAAATAAGAATTTCATTACTAAAGGGAAGAACTCAATAATTTCTTTTGTATCCAAACTTAGTTTAACTGTTTTGGTTTATTGTGTCTGTCTTTAAAGGATTTTTAGATCCTTTTCAGTTCATAAGTATGATGATTGGGTGTTCATGCTGTAGTGTGAGATGTGCCTCCTTCTAACCCTTGTTGTGACATCAGCACATTACCAGTGTGATGTTTTTTTTTTTTTTTTAAAAAAAAGGCTTTTTATGAAATAATTATCTTATGGAAAAATTAACTATCTTTAAAAACAAAGCTAGCCAGGCACAGTGGCACACACCAATTTCCCAGCAGCTTGGGAGACTAAGGCAAGCCACCCTCAGCAACTTAGTGAGACCCTCTCAAAATAAAAAAATAAAAAGGGCTGGGAATGTGGCTCAGTGGCTAAGCAACCCTGGGTTCAATCCCTGGTATTAAAAAGGGGGGGGGGGTGGATGTGCTAATTCCTACATATCCACATGAATCTATTCTGAATACCTGTTATTTATGGAGAGGAGAAATGAGTGCCTGAAGTTGATCCCAGCTCTATCACTCACTCCTGCTTCCAATAAATCCTGGAGCAGCAATAATCTAATTTGGGGTTTGAAGGTAAATATAGTGAAGCCATCTGAAGTGAGCTCTTAAGTATCCTCCTCCTTAACTCCCAAAATTACCAAGCTAACTCCTTTCTTTCCTTTCCTCTAATCAATTAATCCCTCCTCTTTTCAAAAATAGTCTCTAAATTTGTGTTCTTGATTCTGTGTATTCTACATTCTATTTATGGATTGCCTCCACCACTTCTTTCCTCTTTATTTAGCACCAATGTCTTAGAATTATATTTTCTTCCTTTTTTGTTTATTAGTTCATTATAGATATAAATAATATTAGGGTTCATTTTGGTATAAATATACAAAATGAAGTACAATTTACTCCAATTCACTCCTGAGCACAACCCCTCCTCTCCTCCCTCCTCTTGTTCCCCTTCCTGTACTCTACTTATCTATTTATAGCTTTTTTTAAAATTAGTGCACTATGGATATACATAAAGGTAAAACTCACTGTGGTATATTCATGTATGTATGTAGGAAATTTTGGTCAGATTCATTCCACCACTCCTCCCTTTTCCCATCCTTCCTCCTTCCCCCTCAATTCCCTTTCTCTATTCCACTGAGCTCTAGCCTATTTTCATATCTTTCCCAATTTTATATATTCTTTTTCATACCTTCTTTCTCCTTGTACCTTTATATACCACTCTTGCCGTCAGCTCATGCCCTTGTCTTATCCTTTATTAAGAAAATAGAAGTCATTACATTCAAATGCCCTTATTTTCCCATCAAAAACTTACAATTCTACCTGTCTCTCCAGACTCACTATCCTTTTCGCCCTCTATTATAGCAAGTGTCAGAAGTTCATCCCTCCTCTCAGCCTCTAGAATCTAAATCTTACCTAATCAAGGGGTTTTCTCCTTGGATTATTCCCTCTCTTAAGCATCTGTTCTAAGGATCCATTCTTATCAATGTATAAAGAAACAGTTCTTTATCTGTCTCCCTTTGTGTGTGTGGTACTGGGGACAGAACTCAGGGACTGGTGCTTGCTAGGCAAGTACCCTACCACTGAGCTACACCCAGCCCTCCCATATTTTAAAAAGCAGACACAAACCAGCTCCTCATCTCTTCCAGCTACTGCCTTCTCTGTTCTTCCGCACTATACAGTTTCTTAAAAGATGTCTGTGTCATCTCCATCTTCTTCCTGAGACATTCAGGATATTCAAGAGTGCTATCTTGATGGAATTGTAAGAAAGAAGAGGTGATAAGGAAGGTTATGTTTGACATTTAAGGAAAAGAGGAATAGTAATGGATGCACTGAGGGAAGAGTTTTCAATGAAATAAGGTTATAAAAGATACATGTTAGCCATTAACTGGAAAACATGTAATAATATATTCATATCTTATTATTCATTAAGACCTTGAATTTGGGTTATGCAGTCCTGGGTTAAGACCTCAGCTCTTCCCTTTGCCAGCTCTCTGATCTTGAAAATATAAATCTCTTTGAGCTTAAAATGAGAGTATCACTTTCTCACGGGAGTATTAAAAATTAAATGAAATGCTACATGTAAAACCTTTAGCTTATGCCTGTCCCATGATAAATTCTCAAATAATGACCATTTTAACATCATTTTTATTACCATTATTATTCCCATAAGAATGTGAAATAGTCCTTTGGGTGATTCTTAAAAAGTAGTCAGCACCCAGAGAAAAGCATTTCAAGAAAGAAGAAAAGCTCTAAATCCTGACCTAAAGCAGAGGCCAGAAGCTCTCTTGAGAAGCCACCAGCAGACTCTTAAGCAGCACAGGAGTCTGGGAGTGAAGACATGAACTAGATGAGCACAGCCACACACTCACAAGAAGGATTGTTACTAGAGAATCACTTGCTTTTGTTTTCATCTCTTCTGATCTGATTTTTTGTAATTATGAATTTGAATGTTTAAAATTATTTTTGATTTTTTATCTATATAAAGCAGTAATTTAATATTGAGTGCAATCAATTTGACTATCATTTTATCTAATGCTTTATAAGTAGAAAATAATGGGCTTCATAGTGTGGGGGAAAGAAAGATTCATCATACATAGCTTTGCTCTTGAGAAATATTTTCTAATTATGATATTTGTTCTTATGATATTTCTTGTTTAGGTTTTGATCAGTATGCAGCTGATGTCTGGTGACCCATGTTTTAAAACGTAAGTTGATGTCCAATAAATGAGTTACTTCTCTGATAGTATAGCAGAGATTTGTTTAAATGGTAAGACCCTATCTTACACCCTACGGAAACAGCATTGAACAAAATAGACTAAGTCACTGCCATTTTGTTTTGGTTTGGTTTCCAGGGATGGAACCCAAGATTATTTAAACTCTGAGCCATGTCCCCAACCCTTTCTATTTTTTATTTTGAGACAGGATCTTAGTTTCTTGGAGCTTCACTAAGTTGCTGGGTCTGGCCTCCAACTTCCAGTCCTCCTGCCTCAGCCTCCCAAGTCACTGGTTTACAGGCATGTGCCACCACACCTGGCAGTCATTGCCATTTTGGAACTCATGTTAAGAGGAAAACAAATAACAAAACTTAAGTAAATATATATAAGCATGATGATAACTACTTTGATGAAAAATAAAGCCAGTTAGCAGAGCCATAGTGGAGAGTGAGACTGCTATTTTATACCAAGTAGTCAGGAACAGACTCCCTAGTCAAGATGATATTTGAGTAGAGACCTGAAGGGGATGGGAGGCAAGTCATGCAGATATTTAAGGAAAGAGCATTTGAGGTAGAGGGAACAAGGCGAAAAGCTGTGAGAGAGAAGTGTTCTTGGCATGCTTAAGTGACTGCCAGGAGACCAGTACATCTAGATCAGAGTGAATAAAAAGGAGGGTAATAAGAGGTAAAGTCAAATGATAGAATCTTGCAGGCCATTATATTAAGAACTCTACTTATACTCTGAGATAAAAAGCTAATGGAAGCCAGGTTGATGGCACACACCTGTAATTCTGGCAACTCAGGAGATTGAGGCAAGAGGATCACAAGATTAAGGCCAGCCTCAGCAACTTAGTGAGGCCCTAAGCAATTTAGTGAGATCCTGTCTCAAAAAATAAAAAGGGCTGGGGATGTAGTAGCTCAGTGGTAAAGCACTCCTGGGTTTAATCCCCAGTGCCCCCCAAAAAAAAAAATCTAATGGAGGTTAGACATGGTGGCACGTACCTGTAATCCCAGCTACTTGGAGACTGAGGCAGGAAGATTGCAAATTTAAGATCTGTTTGAACAATTTTAGGCCTTTTCTCAAAATTAAAAATAAAATGTGTTAGGGATATATTTCAGTGATAGAGCAGTTGTCCAGCACACACAAGGCTCTGGGTTTTATCCTCAGTACTAGGAGGGGAAAAAAAAGGTAATAGAAGTTTCAAGCAAGGAGTACAACTATCTGGCTTAGGACTACTAGGTGGAGAACAGACAATTTGAGGGAGCACTGGAGGGTACCAAAACAGGTAGATAATTAGACTGAATCAATAGTCCAAAGTTTGGGGTCTGAGTAGCAGGAAGAATGTTTTCACTTACTGAAAAACCACAAGAGGAACAACTGGGAGCTTGGGCGTTAGACATGTTAAGTTTGAGAACCCTGTTTAATCCCCAGCAGGGCGAGTTAAATAGGCAGGTGGATATATCGACAGGCTGCAGGCATAAACTGGAAATCATTATATCATCAGCATACAGATAGTAATTAAAGCCACGAGGCTTAGTAAAATGATCTAAACGGACTGAGTATAAATACAGATAAGGAAAGGGCCATAGTTATAGTGTGAGACACTATAGATATATAGATATATAGATGGGAAGAACCAGTAAAGGAACAAGCAGTGAGCAAAGAGGAGGGAAGCAAAGGAGAGCACGTCCTGAAAACCCAGTGAAGAAAGTGGCCAGAAAGGAGGTGCAGCCGGCTGGGGGGTATACTGCAGCAGTAGGTCTCAGAATCTGAGGACTGATTTGGCATCTAGAGACGTGGATGACTTTAACAAGAATTTTGGTAGAATGCTAAAGCCTTTTCAGAATGGGTTCAAGAGAGTTTGTGAGAAAATTGGAAACAGCGAATATAAACAGCACTTCTGGGGAATTTTGCTGGGAAAAAAAGGAATAAAAAGATGGGGTCATAAGTAAAGAGAAGATATGGGGTGGGGCGGATTTTATTTATTTTTAAAAATGGGAGCTAGTACAGCCAATGGGATTGGCCCAATAAAGAGGGAGAAACCAGTGATGGGAAAGAGAAAAGGGACAATGTCCTTGGACTATCAAAATGAGGGCAGGGAACATGGCTGTTGATGCAGATATGTGGAAGCAGATGGAAGTTCCTGTCTAACTGCTTCTGGTTTCATAGTAAAATAGGAAACAGAATGATCATTACAGCAAGGACAGGGTGGGGGTATGCAGAAAAAGGAAAATGATTGTTAAAGTCTTAGATTGTGAGGTGAACTTGGGAAATGCAGTAGGATTGCCTGTCAGCAAGCTTGAAGACACTTATTAATTATAAATGAAAATTGATTAGATATTATTTAAACATCTAAGAAAAACATACTTAGAAAGTAAACATTTACTACACTATATATCAAATTTGTGTTTTTAATGGCTCCTACTATAACTTAGGAAGTATTGTCCGTATAGTTCTCTAGTTTCACACTGTTTTGTAAAGATGAAAATATGTATTTCAATACGAATCTATTCTCGATTATACCTATAGAGCCAGGTGCAGTGACACACACCTGTAAGCCCAGCTACTCAGCTACTGAGGCAGGAGGATCTCAAGTGCAAGGCCAGCTTCAGCAGTTTAGCAAGACTTTGTCTCAAAAAATTTTAAAAGGGTTGGGGATATAGCACAGTGGTACAGTATGCCTGGGTTCAAAAAAAAAAAAAAACCTATACATTTTGCTATAACTTCTATTCTATTTTCTCACAAGCCATAAGTTCCTGGTTCATTATTTACTGTTCTCTTAGGATTAAACAGTTTTTGCTATACTATTTTTATTCTCTCAGAAAAACAATTTGTTTTTCTAGTGGAATCAGTTTAGGGTTAAATAAGAAAATGAGCAGCAAAACCTAATAAAAGAAAATGAATTCATTATTCCTTCCTGTGAACCTTTTATGAACCTTTCTGGCCCTTACTTTGCATTTTACTTCTCTACTTAGGAAACTCCCATATAAAAGAGCTCAAACATAGATGCTCTGATGTTCTGTATTATCTCTACAAAGATAATTCTGACAATATAGAGTTTATAAAGACTTTGGTAATAAGCATGAGAATAAGCAGGGGGTTGGGGAGTAAAGCTTAGTGGTAGAGCACTTTTCTATAGTGCACAAGGCCCTGGGAACAATCCCCAGCACCAAACAGAAAAAAAAAAAAAAGATCTGTTGAGTACTCTCCCTTGCATATTCCCAGAATCTCTTTGGGAGCATCAAAAAACCAGTTTTTAAAACATTGGTATAAATGGCTTTGTTGCATGCCTCTAGTCCCAGCGACTTGGGGGGCTGAGGTAGGAGGATCACAAGTTTGAGACCAGCTTCGGCAGCTTAGTGAGAACCTGTCTCAAAATAATAAATAAAAAGGGCTGGGGATATGGCTCAGTAGTTAAGTGCCCCCTACATTCAATCCCTGCTATCAAAAGTAGATAAATAAATAAGCTGAGGATGTAGTTCAGTGATAAAGCACACCTGGGTTCAATTCTTAATAGTAGGGGGAAAATTTGGTATATATGCCCCAGCTATCCCACTACTGGGTATATATCCAAAGGAAATGAAATCATACATCAAAGCTACCTAGACACCTATATTTATTACAGAACTATTCACAATAGATGAGACAGGGAATCAGTTGAGGTGTTCATCAGTGGGTGAATGGTTAAAAAAAATGTACATATCCACAATGAAATATCAATTCAGCCATTAAAAAAGAATGAAGTCCTGTTACTTGTGGCACCATGGATGGAACATGGAGAATGTTATGGAATAAGCCAGGTACCCATATCTCACTCATATGTTGAAACTTAAAAAGTACATTCATAGAAGTAGAGAGTAGAAGAGTGGTCACCTGAGGCCAAGAAGAGTAAGTGGAAAGGGTGATAGAGGAAGGTCAGATTAATAGGCGCCAAAATACAGTTAGGATGAATGAGTACCAGTGTTCTGCAGCACATTAGGGTGAATATAGTTTACAACAATTTATTATATCTTGTATAAAGAGCTAGAAGAAAGGAGTTCTGAAGTTCATAAGACAAAGAAATGATAAATGAAATGTTTAAGGAGGTAGAAATGATAATTACCCTGATTTGCTCATTACACATTGTATACATGTAACAAATTGCTGCACTGTACCCCTTAAATATGTACAATTTTTTAAAAGTATTGTAATCCAAATTGTCACCTAACAGATGAAGAAATTAAGGCACAGAGGAATTGAGGGACAACCAAGTATCTTTGTGTAAAGCAAACATATAAATAACTGCTGGAGTGATGCATTCAACTCTTCTCACTGCTTTTGTCTAAAGTTTTTCATGATGTCAAAATTTTAGAATATACTAGAGAAACTAATAAGAGTACAGCAGGGCTGGAGGGATAGCTCAGTGGTGAAGCACTTGCATAGTATATGTGAGGTTCTGGGGTTGTTCTCTAGCACCACCAAAAAGAAAAAAAAAAAAAGAAAAGAAAACAAGTCAAGCTTGGCATCATCAAATTTAAATTCTAGTTTTACTATTTTATGAACAGAATATCTGTAACATAGATTGCATAATTTTTCTGAAAAGTGCTGATGAAGAAAAAGTATATTTTGAGTGAGAAATTGCATACTATAGTAGAATAATCTGGTGATAAAGAAGATTAGGAATGATGAAACTCTTGAATGGTACGATTCTAACGCATTTGTATTCTAGAAAAAAAGGGGCTTACCATTTGTCATAATAATTTCACAAATGTTAGTCTCTCAATTTAATTTTTGAAACAGCTTTGTGATGTAAGTGTCATGCATATTTTTGAGGGAGGGCATTGGGACTCAGGTTTAAGCAACTAATTTGTCCAGAGTCTCAGGAACCACTCATTGATTGCGTTGATTACCTACCCCATGCTGACAGATGGGTCCCTGCTATGACTGAATTCACTGCTGATTTAGGAGACTTAAACATGGCATATGATGTAATGGGATCCTAATCACTGTTCCTTGAAAGCCTGGGAAATCTTTCACTGAGGGAATAACACTGAGCTGAGTTTGGAAGGATGAATAGGAACTCATTAAGCACAGGAGGTGGATAGAGACATTTCAAGAGGAGAAGGCAGTTTGCTTAGCATCATTATAGCACATGGCATATTTATAGAATGTCTCATGGAAAAGTATTGTCATTATAGGAGGTCATCCCCTACACTACTCTCCTCTCCATATTCTTTATTGGAGCAGAGGAAGGTACTAGGGACAGAACCGAGGGCCTTGCATATGCTAAGCAAACACTACCACTGAGCCATACCTTTGGCCCTGTGTATTTTTTGTTTTCATTTTTAGAACTGGGAATTGTACCTAGGAGTGTGTTATCACTGAAATACATCCCCAGCTCTTTTTATTTTTTTGAGACAGGATCTTGCTAAATTACTGGCCTCAAACTTGCAATCCTCCTACCTCAGCCTCCAAAATCACTGAGATTATAAGCATGCACTACCACACTCAGCAAGACTTTAGATTCCTAATTTGCTGTACTATCAATCCCCAGGGTCAGTGAATTTTCTGCATAATGCTTAATTGTCCCAATTTTTGAGTAGTTAGTACAGATGACTGACATTGTCAAGAGTTAGGGTTCCTCAGGTTTTCTGAGGCCGCAGAACAAGGGGTACCAAATTGAGGTATTGCTCAAAGTGCTGGGCTGTGGAATTGAGCTGGATGGGCAAGAGTAGAGCCAGAGGAGACTGATAGAGACGAAGCCAAATTTGGGGAGTTCTGAAGGATTGGAAACAGGTCCAAGAGCTAGAAAGATAGAGACACTATAAACAGGTCACCTGTGAAAGGGAAAATGAAGCAACTGGAATTAAAAAGATAAGAATTTCTACTGTCATATATAACTAAAAAGAACAATAACAACAAAAAGATAAGAATTTGGTCATGCAGAAATGAGTCAGCCATCGATGATTAATGACTGTGAGTAAAGACTCCATTCTTTTTATGCATCTTCTACATATTAGTTTTTCCCATGAAAAATTGAATATAGACCTAAAAAGAGCATGCTACAGGGACACTGCTACATCGATGTTCATAGCAGCACAATTCACAATAGCAAGACTGTGGAACCAACCTAGATGCCCTTCAATAGACGAATGGATAAAAAAAATGTGGCATTTATACACAATGGAGTATTACTCTGCATTAAAAAATGACAAAATCATAGAATTT
>NW_026000081.1:1571220-1576405 GCF_001458135.2 Marmota marmota marmota
GAGGGGGGAGGGTGGAGGATGGGAAAGGCAGCGGAGCACAACAGACACTAGTATGGCAATCTGTAAATCAATGGATGTGTAACTGATGTGATTCTGCAATCTGTGTATGGGGTGAAGGTGGGAGTTCATAACCCACTTGAATCAAAGTGTGGAATATGATATGTCAAGAAATTTGTAATGTTTTGAACAACCAACAATAAAAAATTAAAAAAATATATTTTAATAGTTAAATAAGTTAAATTTCACCCAAAAAAAAAAAAAAGAAAAATTGAATATAGAGTGGGTTTTTTTTTCCATCAAGCCCTTATACATAACTTAAAAATGTACATAACTTAAAAAATTGTTAAT
Organism: Marmota marmota marmota; assembly: GCF_001458135.2. Classification (NCBI taxonomy): domain Eukaryota; kingdom Metazoa; phylum Chordata; class Mammalia; order Rodentia; family Sciuridae; genus Marmota; species Marmota marmota. Next base: position 1,571,569 of record NW_026000081.1, read on the forward strand.
AAAGAGGTAGGTCAGGGCAGAACTGAAAAGGGTTCTTATGTGCCATTCTGAGGATCTTGACCTTTATCCCAAAGGAGCCATTGAAAAGTTTAAAATCACAAAGTAACATGTTCAAAGGCACATTTCAGAAAGCATGGAGTGGAGATCTGAACCCAGTTAGGAGACTCTCAAAGTCACCCAGGAAAAGGCACAATGATGGAGAAGTGCTGAGAGCCACAGCCGAGTCTGTATGGCCCCTGGCATTTTGCCAACAGTATTGATTGACAGGCAAGGCATTACTATCCGCCTCTGCCGCAACTTTTGAGTTCTCCCACTATTTTGGAGTTCTCATGGGGATTTCCGGGGATTCCCCGAGAGTTCCCATTGGTTGGGGAAGTGCAGGAGGAGGGATTTCCGGGAGAGATATTTCCGGCTGGGGGTTCCTGGAGAAGCCTCCTGGCGTTCGGGAGGATTCCCCGGGAGCTGTGTGAAGTGTTTTCCTGCAGTTTAAAAATAAAGTTTGTTCCTGCTTCAGTGGCTCGTGATTTGTGCCCAGCCAGACTGCGGCATTTGGTGGCCCTTACGGGGAATCCTCCCGAACGCCAAGAGGCTTCTCCAGGAACCCCCAGCCGGAAATATCTCTCCCGGAAATCCCTCCTCCTGCACTTCCCCAACCAATGGGAACTCTCGGGGAATCCCCGGAAGTCCCCATGAGAACTCCAAAATAGTGCGAGAACTCAAAAGTTGCGGCAGAGGCGGATAGTAATGCCTTGCCTGTCAATCAATACTGTTGGCAAAATGCCAGGGGCCATACAGACTCGGCCGTGGCTCTCAGCAGAGAAGAAATTATAACTAGGAAAACTATTGGAATCTGGGGTTTAGAGGTTGGTTGGGTATAGAAATATAGTAGGAAGGAGACAAAGGCAATATCCAGGACTCTAGTTTTGGTGACTTTGTGGAATCTGATGGCATTCACAGAGAGAGAATATAAGAAGACAACAGCTTTGGGCAGAGAAGAGTTTAGTTGGGCATATATTGAGTTTGATGCAGTTCTTGGACCAGTCCTGGTAAACATCCCAGTAGAGCATATAAGTCTGTAATTTAGGAAATCCTCAGCTGAAAACAGTCTATAAGTTAAATGGATTTGATGGCAATCACCCTGTTGTGATGGCACATGCCTATAATCCCAGTGACTCCCGAGGCTGAGGCAGGAAGAAAGTTTGAGGCCAGCCTTAGCAACCTAGGGAGATCCTGTCTCAAAATTTTAAAAAAAGGGCTGGGGATATGGCTCAATGATTAAGTACCCCTGGGTTTAATCCCCAGTACTAAAAAAAAATTTTAAATAAAAATAAAAGATTTGATGGCAATCTTCACTTTTTTTGTATTAATAGGTATTAATCATACAGATTAATAAGGTTCAGTATGATATATCAATATATGCATAAGCATGCACTGACCAAATCCAGCCTCACTTTATGATGGCAGTCTTTAATTTATCCCCCAAACCTAAATAACCTGAGAATTCCATTGAGATAATAAGAATTTAAATATTACCATAAAGTGGGCCAGCTTCACAATCCCTTCAGTCATCTTCCAGTTTTATCTCAGATCACCATGGTATAATTTCTAGGAAGTTGTTGTTTTCCTCTGAAATATCAGCTTCAAAAGGTTAGAGATGTTTTATAATGAAAATCCCTATTAAAAAGAAAATTATTAAAACTCAAACCTGTCCCTCCTTGTTTCACAAGTTCTACATGGAATAGGAGGAGCCCTGAATTAGCTGAGGAAAATAGCTGAGGTCCATCACCTCCCAGAGAATCCAGCCCCAAAAGCAAAATAAACTATCAGGGCTCTCTACTGACTCTCCTGGATCAGGTGAACTATTTACATAGAGAAAGGTAGAAGAAAAAAAGCATGGACACTAGTTAGGAGGTTAGTGGGCAGGAGGCAAGATGTCATCTCCTAGCCTCAGATGCAGAGGGGCTTGGTGCCTTCTTCATCGGCTCAGAGGTGCCTCCCACCTGCGTTGTCAATGCTGGGTGCACGCTGCTATGGGAATCCTCCCTTTTCAGGACTTTATGCAGACAGTGCCCTTTCTACTCTCACTTATTTTGTTGTATAAAAAAACCTTTTTCCCCATGAATTTCATCCAAGCTTTTAAGAGATGCTTATACATTATTTGTTGATTTTTATTATTTCCACCCTCAAAAGCTAACATTCCAAGTCAGCTTACCAAGGCTGTGTACTGACTACACAGGCATTCCTTAACTGTTTTCAGACTTTCAGGCTCTGATTCTTAGAAATGTTTATTTACAGACCTCCCTCTACATCGATGTCAATACCAATTGCTGGTGAATCTGAGTCTCTGGAAGAAGACAGGAAAGGTGGAGAGACTCTCAAAGTCCATCTTGGAATAGCAGGTATGAATGTGTAGCTTACTGATTTTTTTAATTTGTGAGAAATAGTATTACTTGATCTCCTAAAAAATTCCCAAAATTCTTCCAGATTTAAATTTTTACTTTTAAGAATCAGCAGAGTTTTAAATGTGCAATTCTTGATAAGCCAGTGCTTTATTTTGTCTAAAGTGATGTGCTTTGACAGACTGAAAAGCTAAATATTGAGTTGACACCCACCCCCTATCATGTGCCTCTCCTCCCAACAGATGCAACAGGAGACTACAGATTTTTCCCATTCCACATGCCCAGCAACTTCTGCCAGTCACCTCTCAGGTGTTGCTTCTCTTCCAGAAATCACTTCCCTTACCAGTGGTTCCCAGTCCTTAGTGTGTGTCAAAATCACCTGGAGAACTTGTTAACATAGATTGCTGGCACCAGCAGCTATGCTTTTTTGACTCAATAAATCTGGGTTGGTCCCTGAAATTTTGTATTAAAAGCGAATTCCCAGGTAATGCCTATACTACTGGTCCCTAGTCCACACTTTGAAATCTTCTCCAGGCAAATTTTCAGCAAGTCAGAATCTGCTCTATGAGTTAAAAAGAGGGTGGCAAGATGTGAAGTTGGCTGGAGGAGGACTTAGGAACCTCTTTCTATCATCCAAGTTATGTGACCCAAATCTATTTATTGTTTTAACAAACAGAGGGTTGGAAATGTAGATTAGTTAGTAGAGTTGCCTAGCATGCTCAAGGGAGGCCCTGGGTTGCATCCCCAGCACTGCAAAAAAGGGGGAAAAAATACAGGAAGGAAGGAAGGGAGGGAGGGAGGGAGGGATTAACATTTTCACTATCTTTTCAAATATGTAGTGATAAAGTGTCTTGCAGATAATGGTTATTGAAAGTTCCTGATCAGCAAGTCCTTTGACTACTCTTAGACCTTTTAATAAGCTCTTTCTCTTTAGCATGTAAATGTTCTTAATTCTTTCTTACATTGAGAAAATAAACTTTAAAAAAACCATTAGCCCTACATCCTTCTCTGTCTACTGCTGTGCTGTAAACTCCAGCAGGTTCGTGCTTGTCATTTTAGAGATAGATGTCTGTGTATATTTGGAGAAAGAGAGAAATCATCAAGATATACATATGTATATAGATAGATAGATACACACACACACACACACATACACACACACACACAAATAAATTACATGTCACTCTTGATAACCAAAAACTTCCAGAAAGAATAGACTTCTCATTAATTTCTTTCTTTTTTTTATTTCTGTGCAATACTGGGTATTAAACCGAGAGGTGGTTTACCACTGAGCTACATCCTCAGCCCTTTTTATTTTTTGAGACAGGGTCTCACCAAGTTGCCCAGACTGGCCTCAAGTTTGCCATCCTCCTGCCTCAGCCTCCCAAGTAGCTGGGATTGCAGATGTGTGCAACCATGCCCCATCTGCCCATTTATTATTTTTATATATTTATTTATTTGGGGAGGGGGTATTGGGAATTGAACTCTGGGCTTTCAACCACTGATTCATATCCCAGCCCAATTTTGTATTTTATTTAGAGACAAGGTCTTACTGAGTTGCTTAGCACCTCACTTTTGCTGAGGCTGACTTTGAACTCAAGATCCTCCTGCTTCAGCCTCCAGAGCCGCTGGGATGACAGGCGTGCACCACTATGCCCAGCCCGTTTATTCTTAAACACATTTGCAATCTGATTCTTATCTTTTTTCCTTTCTTGATGATGTCTCCAGTTATATGATTGTCAAATTCTATTGTTTTTGTTGTTCTCCTCTGACTTGGCCACTTATTCTTTCTTGAAACTTTCTCTTCCTTTGGCTCCTACCTCTCTTTTGGAACTTCTAAAGCCTTCTTTATCCTTTTCTGTCTTCCTCTGAAATATTGGTGTTCTGTTGGGTTTGATCTCCCCTACTTAACTTTCCTGTGCAGTGTCATGAATAGCCTTGGATTTAACTATCACACAAATATAAATATGATCATATAGGTGTGAGTTAAATATTTTTGTTTCACAAACTTATGTTTTTGGACTTTCTCCCTGAATTCCCTCCTGAACTTTCCAAATGGGTTTTGGAAAAGTTCACTTCATGCCACCTGTTACATTGAAATCCATCTGTTTATCTTTCACCCCATCCAAACTTTAGGTATTTTTTATGATCTGACCTTGTCTTTGTATCCCAGCATAAGGCCAGGAACATAGTCACAATGTCATGGCTTTGAGCCTCAGTCTTCTCAGTAGCAGGGATTACAGTATGTACCACAATGCCTAGCCTTAGGCACTCTCAGGGGTCTTGAGTTTCACCTCCATCACAGTCTTCCTAACTCTTCCTCCCATATTTTCTATTCCAGTTAACCTGACACAAATTTCTGCTTAGTAATTGAGTCCTGTCATTTGTGCCTGCTTAAAAAAATATATACAAACATACATACCCCCACCTCCCTCCCT
>NW_026000081.1:1576429-1607085 GCF_001458135.2 Marmota marmota marmota
CCCTCTTTCCCCCACCCCTCTCTCTCAACTGGGTTACTGTGAAAAACTTTCACTTCTTTTTTTATTTTTTTATTTGTTCTTTTTAGTTATATAAAAATCACAGAAGAATATATTTTGACATATTATACATACATGGAGTATCACTTCCCCCCTTTGTGGTTGTACATGATGTGGAGTTATACTGGTAGTATATTCATATATGAATACAGAAAAGCTATGTCCAATTGATTCCCTTTCTTTCCCATTTCCATCCTCCCTCCCATCCCTCTCCCTGGCCTATTGTGAGTCAGCATCTGCACATCAGAGAGAACATTTGGCCTTTGGATTTTTGGAATTGGCTTATTTCACTTAGCATGATAGTTTCCAGTTCCTTCCATTTAACTGCAAATGTCATAATTTCATTTTTGTTTATGGATGAGTTATATTCCATTGTGTATATATATATCACATTTTCTTTATCCATTCATCTGTTGAAGGGCACCTAGGTTGGTTCCATAGCTTAGCTAGTATGAATTGTGCTGATATAAACATTGATGTGGCTGCCTCACTATAGTATGCTGATTTTAAGTCCTTTGAGTAGATACTGAGAAGTGGGATAACCGGGTTAAAAGGTGCTTCCATTCCAAGGAAAACCTTCACTTCTTCATCCTCTGTTCATTCTGTTGCCCCAGTAATCTTCTCAGAATATGGATTGGTCAGTCACACTCTTGCTTTGAGCCGTTAAATGATTTGCTTCATAAACTCACAGGAAGTCCTTCAGCTTATCTCTTCAGCCTCTTTTCCCTTCAGCCCTCAACCCCTCTACTCTTTGCCAACTTTACCAAACCATTTGCTTCTCTACAAGCAAGGTATGCACTTACTACTATGCCTTTCCCTCCTCATCTACCTGAGGGATTTTGAGACATTGTTAAAGGCTTGGTTAGTCTCTGTGAGCTCTTTCCACTGTAACCAGGTGATGTTATGTGCACTGTCCTTTAGAGCTCTTAACAGCTTCCTTGGGGTGCTTGTATTTTAGTGCTTGCAGCATTGTTTTCTGTTTGCTTCTGCCTCTAAACTCTGAACATGTATTTTGTCTTATTTATTTTATATTCCTATACCTTTGTACTTTCTATACCTTGGGCACCTGACTTGGTAAGAACTTAATAAATATTTATTTATTTTTTAAAAGAGAGAGAGAGAGAATTTTTTTAATATTTATTTATTTTTTAGTTTTCGGCAGACACAACATTTTTGTTTGTATGTGGTGCTGAGGATCGAATCCAGGCTGCACGCATGCCAGGCGAGCATGCCACCACTTGAGCCACATCCCCAGCCCAATAAATATTTATTGAACAAATAAATTTTTAAAACCAGAAGATAAATCGATGAGTTACGATCTGAGTAGTTTGGGCTCTATATAATTCTCACTATGGGGGCTGAGGATGTGGCTCAAGCGGTAGCGCGCTTGCCTGGCATGCGTGCGGCCCGGGTTCGATCCTCAGCACCACATACAAAGATGCTGCGTCCGCCGATAACTAAAAAAAATAAATAAATAAATATTAAAAATTCTCTCTCTCTCCCTGTCTCTCTCACTCTCTCTTTAAAAAAAAAAAAAAATTCTCACTATGAACCAGCTCTTTGAATGTGTTCTGTTGGAGTTAACCTTTGGGATTAGGACTGGTGCAGAGATAGATGCTCTTATGCTTCCAATCTGTCCAGAAATGAGTAACCTTCGCAGATGGCCAGGTCACTCCAGTAACTTACTTATTTGGCAGCATTTGTTGGTCCAACTGTGTACAATATCATTTATAGAACTGCTGCTATAATTACTATATTACTCAATTGCTTTCCTTCTGCTTCTAATTTAAAAACAGTTCTAGTTTCCAAATATTTCATCCTAATGAAAATGGTCACAATTCTGCATTCAGAGGGAGAAGTTTGTTTCTGGAAGGACCTAATTGGCATCTGGAATATGCATGTGATCAGGGAACTACTAGGAAACAGTTTGAGCACTGCTTTTTTGTAAATTTACTTTGAAACTAAGTACTGTAATCAATTTTGTAAGAACTTTCCATGCTGCATTAAGCCATAGATGTGATGCAAATTATAACCTAGCACTAGCAACACTGACATTAAAGTAATAAAGTGTTCTTTACTTTAAGGCCGTGATACATTTTTAAAGAAGCAAGATTTCCTCAAAAACCACTCACTCTAAATCTGGCAATTTTGTGAGAACTTAAAGGAATAAACTTGACTCATTTTTATTAGAGAAGTGCTGAACACAAGTTATAATATTTTTTTAAATATGTTTTTAGTTGTAGATGAACACACAGTGTCTTTATTTTTATGTGGTGCTGAGGAGCAAACCCCAGTGCTTCACACATGCAAGGCAAGCGCTTTACCACTGAGCTACAGACCCAGCCCAAGTTATAATATTTTTAAGATAGCATGCTGCTAAATATTGTGAAATATACTATGATCTAAGATATTTTATTTGTAAGATTTTTTAAAATTTTCTTGCAATGTGATTGTACTGATTTAAAGATATCTCTGTCACTTTATAACTTATTTTTCTTAAAATGAACTTAACAGCTTATAAAATCTGAACATTAGAATAGAGATTGACCATTAATTTTTGGTAGTAATAACATCATGTTATGACTTATTGCAGATCTTTCAGCAAAAAGTGCCTCTGTTCCAGATGAACTTGGTGCCTGTGGACATTCCAGAACATCAAGCTATGCAAGCCAGCAGTCAAAAGTATCAGGTAGAGGCTAGCAGTGAAGTTGAANCAGATGGTGTGTATAGAGCACATTTAACAATGGACTTAGTTCCATTGTGTAATGGGTTGTAAAGAGAAATAATTAAACCTTGTGAAAAATTGTAGGAAAGACTGTCTTCTTTACTCAGTTAAAAGAAAAAGAATTGAAGGGAAGTTGATCAGAAGTAACTATTAGGATAGCTTTTAAATTGCCATGTACATAATTGTTTTTGATTATTTTAAGAAACAAATATGAATTTTGAATTATTAAAATATGAATATTATTTGGCAGTAGCCTAATAAGTATCCATTTAACAAAATTTTAAATGTATATTGCAGAAGAAGGACTGAGGTTATTTGTGGGTCCTGGTGGAAGTACAACCTTTGGCAGTCATCATCTTCCAAACAGGTATGTAGTCCAAATAGTACCTTATTAAAATACAGACTTAACTTTTAAAAAATGCTTGAGTGGAGGACAAAGGTTGCAAATTTTTTATTAGACTGAGGCTATACAATACTAATATTAGTGATTGCATGAGAAGACTTAACAGTTCTTGGTGTAGCTCTCACTTTTCCTTATTCAGGATGTGTTTGACATTATATTTTATAAATTTGATAATTTCCTTAGATGTGTTTTTAGAGTATATTAGTAAAGGACTAGTAGAGCTCCCAGACAAGTTGCAATATAAAAAAATTGTTTAAAAAAGAATCTTAGTCTAATATTTTATTTTTGTTTTGGTTGGTTTTTCTGTATTGGAGATTGAAATTGCATGTTTTTTCCACTAAGCTACATCCCAAGTTCTTTCTCTTCCTCTCTTTCTGCAGTGCTGGGGATCAAATCCAGAGCCTAGCACATGCTAGGCAAGTCCTATACCACTGAGTTATACCCCAGCCTGCAATCCATTTTATTTTTTATCTTGAGACAGGGTCTCACTAATTGGCCTAGAATTCGGCAATTCTCTTGCTTCAGCTTCCTGAAGAGTTTACAGGTGTGTGCCACTGTCCCCACCTCTTGGTCCAGTATTATAGACAGAACAAAGTAAAACCATATTTCCAGCCAGTGGCCTATCTTTTTTATTTAATTTTTTCTTTTTAGTTATACATGATAGTAGAATGTATTTTGACATTATACATAACATAGAATATAACTCCCCATTCTTGTGGTTGAACATGACATGGAGTTTCACTGATCATGTATTCATATATGAACATAGGAAAGTTATGTCCCATTCATTCTGCTGTCTTTCCTTTTCCCATCCCCCCTCTATTCCCTTCAATCCCCTTTGTCTAATCCTCTGAACTTCTATTCTTCCAGCATCCACATATCAAAAAGAACATTCGACCTTTAGTTTTCAGTGACCTTTCTGTTATGTGCAGTTAAGCACCCACTCAGCAACATAAGCTAATAACTAACTTTTCTTGCACTCTCCTTTCTTACTGCTAGAGTCTAACATACGTTCCAAGTTAATTTCTAAAGCCAGCTGCAATGGCACACGTCTCTAATTCCAGTGACATGGGAGGCTGAGGCAGGAGAACTGCACCTTCCAGATCAGCATAAGCAATTAAGCCTCAGCAACTTAGTGAGACCCTATCTCAAAAGATAAAAAGGGCTGGGGCTAACAGAGATATGAAAAATTGTGGTATATATGTGTAATAAAAATTTTAATGCCAAAAAAAAACCAAAGTACATGTATAATGACATGAATTGGTGTAAACACACTTTATATACAAAGATAAAAATTATGCTCTATATGTGTAATAAAAATTATAATGCATTCCACTGTCATATCTTTAAAAAAATAAAATAAATTCAAAAAAAAAAAGGGCTGGGGCTGTAGCTCCTTAGTAAAGTGCCCCCCACCCACTGGATTCACTCTGAAGCTACCAAAAAAAAATATCTGAAAACCAAATATCATTTTGGTAGTTATTCAAATTCAGATGGAGAAAAGTTACCTGCCAGACCTACCACCCTGATTCTCAATATAAGTTGAGTATTCCTTGTCCAAAATACTTAGGACCAGAAGTGTTTTAGATTTCAGTTTTTTAAGTTTTGGAATATTTACACTGATATCACCAGTTGAGCTCCAAAATCTGAAACTTTTAAGCAAGATGCCATCCTCAAAAAGTTTCAGATTTTGAAACATGTCGCATTTTCAGATTAGCGATAATCAGTCTATACTTCAGAATGGTAAGTACAGCTGTCAAGGACACCTTAGGAATTTTGATTGTCCTCTTCCCCACATCCCCTCTGTGCACCCCTGGCACTGTTTCTATGTAATATTTATGTACAGCTTACACACAACAGAGTAAATCAGAGTTGCAGGGGTATGGGAATGCCTAGGCCAAGACATTTGTTTTATTATTTCATGCTCAAAATCTGAAAGAATTTTTAGTTCATTTCTTGTACCAGTATTCATTTTAATGAGTATCTCCTATGTGTCCAGCACATTATAGAGCCCAAAGGATACAAAATAGTGTCTAATAGCAAATACCTACATCATTAACTAGAGTCATATATGGTAGTAGGAAAGAAACATAAAGATGCTATGAAGAAGTAATTTTTTAAATATATTTTAGTTGTAAATGGACATAATACATTTATTATTTTTATGTGGTGCTGAGGATCTAACCCTCACATGTGCTAGGAAGGACTCTACTTCTGAGCTGCAGCCCCAGCCCTGAAGAAGTAACTTGAAAAGCAGTTTATAAAGGATATAGCACAAGTTAGACCTTTAATTAATCTTCATGACTTATCCGCTCATTAAATTTAGTTAACTTTTGGACCTGCTTGTGGATAAGGATACAAGGAGGAAAGACCCAGCTCTTACCCTCAGCCAGCGGATGGTCCTAGCACATGGAGTTGGCACCTCAGCCAGTGGACCAAATTACCATTGCCTGTTTTTGTAAAGCGAGTGTCATTGGAACACAACCATGCCTGGTTGCATATATACTATCTGTGACTGCTTTGATGCTGTAACAGCAGAATTGCATAGTATAGCAGAGACCATGTGGCCCACAAAGCCTAAACTATTTATATCAGGTAAGATAGACAAACTATAAATAGTAGAGGGAACTCTGAGAGAACAGCAAAGGGACTCAGATGGAGAAACTCCCTGGAAGAGCTGACACTTGAAGAGGGTCTTTGGGAGAATAAATATAAGTGGGTTTTTTAATATTTATTTATTTATTTATTTATTTATTTATGTATCTTTAGGTATTGTTTTGCTTTTTTTTTTTAAGGTGGACACATTATTTTGTTTTTATGTGGTGCTGAGGATCAAACCCAGTGCCTCATGCATGCTAGGCGAGTGCTCTACCACTGAGCCACAACCCCAGCCCATAAGTAGGGGTTTATCAGGCAAATTCAGGGAAGACAGATATTCCTGGTAATAGGAGCAAATAAAATGAATTTATAGGCATTATAATTATACAATACTTATTATAGGTAAAATTGAGTATTTATTAGTTATGTGCCAGGCATAAGCACATACATATATGTATTGTATTCATTTCTTATAGTATCTCTTTCAGTGCACACAACACACTATAATTAGTTATTTAAAACATGGAAATAGATGCACAACTATAATCACAGCTGCTTTGGAGGCTGAGGCAGGAGGATTGCAAATTCAAGGTCAACCTGGGCAACTTAGTGAGATCCTGTCTCAAAATAAAATTGAAAAAGAAGGGGGCTAGGGATGTAACTCATTGCCCTCCCACCTTGGGGTTTGATCACTAGCACCACCAAAAAAAAAAAAAAGACTGAAGTTCAAGACCAGCATCAGTAACGTAGAAGAACCCTATCTCAAAATTTAAAGAAGAGCTGAGGGTGCTCAGTGGTAGAGTGTCACTGGGTTCAATCCCACTACAAAAATAAAATAAGAAGACAAAGATACAAAGAAGTAGAGATCACTTGCCCAAGGCCATAAACTAGTTGAGTGGTGAATCCAAGGCTCAAGATTCATGTCTCTTTAAATCCAAAGCCCATCACACTTAACCACTTTGACCTTACCAGCTTCTAAATAATATGACCTAGTTAGAGAATTACCTAAAATATTTCTTCCCAGAATGGGTCATGTAAAAGTAATTTTGAGGACATAAGGTTGGTTGACAAGTGTCTTTAAGCCCAGTAATAAAGGCCTCGGTTGATATAATGAAGAGTTTATTCTTCCTCATATTTACAGTAGGAGCCATTGGTGATTCTTGCATGGAAATGATCTATCAGAATGGCATTTTAGAAAAGTGACATAATTTTGTCAGAGCAAAAAAAGATACATTGAATACTTTCAATATGTGCTATGAGTATTATTGTTATTCAGAGAAAAGAAAGATGAATTTTGGTTTTGAGATCATCTAAAACTTAGGATACAAAAACATTTATTTAGTAAAGAAGTTGATTCTGGTTCCCACCCCCTTTTCAAATGAATGCTAGAATAATCACCTGGGGCCCAGGGTTGTAGCTCAGTAGTAGACTATTTGCCTAGCATGTACAAGGCCCTGGGTTTGATCCCTAGCACTGCTAATAACAAAAATATGAAAAAAATACAATAATCATCCAATGCATGAAAGCCTGAAGTGTTCATTAGGTTTCAGAGTAAATGGTTCATATGACATGCCACAGAAACACCAAAGAACATCGGAGAAAATATGTCATGGTGAAAGATAATGGGCCACAGAGGCAGATAGACTTGGGTTTCATTCCTGGATTAGCTATTATGACTCAGCTTAGCTATGATCTTGGCTAACCACATCTCTCACCTGCTACCAGAAAGCACTGCATCAGTAGGGTTAACATCACAGGCTCAGGAGTTGGGCTGCTTAGTTTAGTACCAAGTTTCACCACTTATTAGCTGTGTCTTTGAAAGTCATTTCTCTTTACCTCAATTTCCTCACCATAAAATGCTGCTAATGGAAACTATCTCATAAGAATAATAAGGTTAAAATTAAATGAGGTAAGATATGTACACGCTTATAACAATATCTGGTATGCAATAAGCATTCAATCACTTTATATACACTAATTGAAGATCTGTTGCAGATCTGGAGATTAAGCTATTTGAAGTGACCAGCATGCTGCTTATACACATAGGCTCTCAATAGATAATGGGTATTTATCAGAGAAGTTAACATGTCAGCATTAGATCTGTTCTGTGAGATAAACTATGATGGTACAAATGAAACCAGAATCATTTACCTAGGGACAGAAGAGAACGGAGAGAACACAGCAACAAGCCATACAGATTTGGTGAGGGCTTTCAGCAGTAATCTGTCTGAAGTCTAGTGGATACTGATTGCCTGCACAGGGTTTCTTATAGGGTCCTGTGTGCACCTGCTTGCTCAACTTTATTTTCTAAAAAGAAGTCTGCTTTGATTTCATTTTTATTCCTTTGTATGTTGTCTTTTATCTCTGATTGCTTTTAAGATTTCCTCTTTTCACTACTTTTAACAGTTTGATTATGATATGCCTTGATGTATTTCTCTCTGTATCTATTCTGCCTGAGATTCATTAAGCTTCTTGGATCTCTGGGTTTATAGTTTTTATCAAATCTGAAAATTCTCCTACCCTTCCTTCTGGTATTCTAACCTTCAAATTCTATCCACCAGCTTTTCTGAGCCCTGACCTCCTCCTCCTCCACTCAGACCACCAAGTTGTTAGGTCCTCCCTCCCTGCAGGTTAGGGAGATCCTGAAGCAAACTGCTTCAGGCAGCAAGTTGGGGCCATTGTAGGACTTTCTTCATTGATTTCCTTTTTACTGGGAAAACAGTCTTGCACTGCCTATTGTCCAGTGTGTGTAAACTCTCATTTTCTATGTTCTATTGAGTTTATAACTATTCAAGGCAGGAAAGAAACCTTGGTTCCTATTATTCCATTATGGCCAGAGCAGAGCATACTTAAAAGGACATCCCAAAGCCAGGTTCCTTCAAATAATGATTGTCTGCTGGGGCTAAGGTTGTGGCTCAATGGTAGAGTGCTTGCCTAGTACATGTGAGGCATTGCGTTCCATCCATAGCACTACATATAAATAAATAAATAAATAAATAAGATTATGATTATAGCCTGTGAGTTGTTTGTTTTCCTCTTTAAGCAGTGCTGGGGATTGAACCCAAGGTCTCGCACATGCTAGACAAACATGCTACCACTGAGCTAAATCCACAGCACACAAATTCTGATTATCTGTGGCTACAAATGGATATTCATTGGTACTCATTTGAAGATGGTCCCATCATTTCTTCTGTGCAGTGAATCTGTTTTAATTTTTTGGTGGGGGATGAGGTGCCAGGGATTGTACTCAGGGGGCACTCGACTACTGAGCCACATCCCCAAACCCATTTTGTATTTTATTTAGAGACAGGGTCTCACTGAGTTGCTTAGCACCTTGCTTTTGCTGAGGCTGGCTTTGGACTCACAATCTTCCTGTCTCAGCCTCCCTAGCTGCTGGGATTATAGCTGTGCGCCACCCAACCCAGCTGTGCAATAAATTTGTAAGAACCCTCAGCAGTCAGCTTAGAAGTCCAACTCAGTTCATGATGTACTAATAACCACTAACTTATTGCCATCTTTTAAAATTTTCTCTTAAAATGCCGTTAAGCATCCAGTGCCAGGATGCACACCTGAAATCCCAGCTATTTGACACACTAAGGCAGGAGAATCCCAAGTTCTAGGCCAAGTTGGCAACTTAGCAAGACCCTATACCAAAAACAAAAATTTAAAATGTCTAGAGCACAGGTAGCTCATTGGTACAGTACTTGTTGAGCAAAAATGAGGCCCTGAGTTCATTCCCCAGATCTACCAAAAAAAAAAAAAAAATGACATTTATGTATTAACTAAAAGAATTCTCTAGCCAGTTCTGGGGCATGCTCCTGTACTCTCAGCTGCTCAGGAGGCTGAGGCAAGGAGGACTGCTTGAACCCAGAAGTTCAACAACATAGTGAGACTTGGGCTCAATAAGATAACCACACTACTATAACAACTAAAGACTATCATCATTAACTGAGTGCAAGGCCTGATGCACTGCTGAAGTCACTTATACTCCTGGATGAGATTGACTTTTTAGCATTTGTATATAAACATGTTTGAAGAGAATATTCCTTGTAGCAGTTTATTGATAGGTCAAGAATTGTGTTATTGGGTTATTGTGGAAATAAGTAGGAAGATCAAGGCCTAGACTAACCCAATGTATTAATTATAAACATTTACTCTTTCAAGTATTTTCTACTTGTGATACCTTTTAACCTTGTAGAAATGAAATCTATTAGAAAACTCTTCAGTGCATTCTCTCTCAATTTCAAACACTTCAGCTCAACATTTTGAAGGTTTTATTCCCCCTGCTGTTCTAGGGTGGGGTCTGGAGCTTATGAACAAGTTGTGATCAAACGCTAGCAGTCAAGCCGGAGATCTGAAGCTTCCCTGTGGATTTAAAGTGTGGGCAGTTGATGTATGGAGGCATTTTAGTCGAGCACTTAAAAGGAATCTGTGAACCTCATCTGTCAAGAAGAAAGCCAATGCTGATTTCGTCTCCAAAAGCGCCCACCTTCCCCACCCAGTGAGAAGGAACATCTGAATGGTATTCTCAAGGCAGTGTGCCAGAGTGTGCCTTGGAGGTGCACTGCTCCTGTGGCTACTGCACATGACAGTGAAAAACTGTTCTTTCTTTCAAAATACCCAATGGAAAAACAGCACTAGATATGTCTGAGTATAATTTTAGTATTCAAGAGTAAAATCTGTGATAGAGGTGCTCAATAGATTGGGCTGTATGTTTTTTATTTTAATTTTACATTTTAGATATAAGTGAATATAATTTAAATTTAAACCCTTATAAATTCTGTCAAGATAGTTATTAAGTCCTCTTAAGGAAATATTCCATATTATACTACCTAAGGTATTATACTGTTTATTAACTCATTTTGATGCAATAATTGATATAAAGTGTGGGTGTTCATGCTTTGGGAAAATGTTTTACTACAATAACATAAAATGCTTAAAATTAATATAAATATATCAGTCATAAATCAAATGACAAGTGTGTTTTAAGTCTGAGGTAGGTAAATGGATGTGATATTGTTATTATGTGGTATATAGTATTGTTATTTGTCATTAACATTAGATGAGCTGTAGAATCCCCACTAGCACTATACGTGAAGATTTAAAATAAGCTTAATATTCAATATGTTAGGCCACCATAAGGCACCCAAACAGAAGAACTATTTTAATTCACTGAATTAAGACCTGCTGGTTTCAACAGTCAAAATTTAGAACACGAGAAAAATTGTGATATGATCTGAAACAGAGCATCCTTTTCTGTGAAAATTCAGGCTTGTCTAAAGCTGAAACTTACTCTGACATGGTAGTAGGTAGAAAATAGGAAACAGCTACTTAACATTACTGAGCTGAAGGATTGGTAGTTTTCCATTTTAGCTTCCTATGGTCAGATATTATGTTTTCTTCTTTACTATATCAAAAATTAATTGTTTTGAGGCAAGAGTAGACTGTAATATACATCAAATATGGCTTTAAAATATGAATATCTCGTCTGGTTTCAGTTTCACAGCACAGCATATAAACTTTAGAGGTTTTCTGCTCTTATATGACCGTCTCCATGTGGAAAGATCAAAACCTTCTTGGAATCAAATAAAAACTCAGTCACTGAAGAAAAACAGATTCCTTAGAACCATTGATGTCCCAGTCCTTAATTTCAAAATCATGTTCAAGAAAGAAAATGTCAGAATAAAATTGGTCTAGCTTTCATGTTGGCAAAATATCCAAATTTAAAGGTTCGGAAAAAAAATAGAAAAGTTCATGTTAGGACTTTTTTTTTTTTTAAATTTCAAAGATTGGGTATCCCATATTAATAAATTTTTACAAATAGATTCTGAAATTTTTAAAATATTCTGAATTCTTAAGTTATTTAGAATATTTTGGATGTTGAAAAGGTTTTATAAGTCCAATATGTTTTTTATTTTTTAAGATATATTTTGAAGGCCATGTGCAGTAGCACACGCCTGTAATCCCAGCAACTCAAGAGGTGAAGGCAGGAGGATCCCAAGTTCAAGGCCAGCCTCAGCAATTTAGCAAGGCCCTAAACAATTTGAGAGACCCTGTCTCAAAAAATAAAAAGGACTGGGGATATAGCTCAGTAGTAAAGCACCCTGGGTTCAATCCCTAGTATCAAAAAATAAAATATATAGATATTGAAGAAAAACAATTGACCTGAATATTTTAGTGAAATTATGCTTGGTTAGTTCTCTTAGTCCAAATAAAGAAAATGATTTATTAAGAGGTAAGGACTCCACTGTTCTATACAACTACAGTGCACTGGTTTTTAAAAATGTGGAAAGAAAAAAGAAAAATCCAAAGCAACAGTGACTGTGAAACTGAGCAAAAAGGAAGAAAGACTTGTCTGTCTTCAAGTGAACTGATCCTTATTACATATTATGGAAAGAAGCAAAGTTTTAGAGATAGGAAGATAGAAGATATTGTTTAAAGAGATATTTATTATGACATTTTTTAAAACATATTTTTCTATTTTCAAAATATTGTTTCTAGGCTATATTTTTATTGGCATTTTGGCAGATGATTTTGCAGTTTTAAAAATGATAAAACTAGATTATAAGCATGGTTCAGTGAGGATACTCCTCAGACCTGTAAAAGGTGCTTTAGTCAAGGCAGTGCCCCTGTCTTACTCATCCCTAGCTGCCCCTGGCCCTGTCTTTATTCAGATTAGTTCTTGGTATTTAAAATGGTACAGAATGCTTTTTTTTAAAATGAAATGTGAAGAGATTTTAAAAGCATGAAAATCATGCATTTATAATTTTAGCAGCCACCAAACCCATCTTGAGTTATATAGTAGTAAATATAAAAAAAATTAATAAGCAGAAACATTAGTTAAGAAGTTAAGAGGGGAAAAAAAATCTTAATGGCCATGACCTTTGCAGTCAATGTCTGGATTCATTTTATTTATTCTCATATTCCATTGGAATACTTTGCATTCAAATTTCGCTACAGTCCTATCAGAATATTTATTAAGGGTTGTTAAGAGTTAAGTGCCTTCCTTACTACTATAGTTTTTCTTTCCCTAAAACTTGTATTGTTAATCTCATGTAGCTAATGAAAACAAAAAAAGCTGCTTATTAAATACAAAGTCCTGGGCTGGGGATGTAGCTCAGTGGTTCAGTGGTAGAGAATTTGCAAGTCCCTGGGTTCAATCCCCAGGGCTGGGAGAGTGGGGGTGGGTGATATATATAAAGAAAGAGACTGTGTGTGTATATGATATCTATATATATCTATATCTATCTATCTATCTATATATGATATATACTTATATCATATACACACACACACAAAGTCCACTTTTTAAGTTTAGATAATTGGACTTTGAAACTTTTGATTTTGTTTTAATAAAATGGATTTTGAAAAGTAGATTCTTAATAAATTAATTTTTAAATATTAAAGTCAAACTTCAAATAGCCCAGTGTTAGATAATTTGCAAATATGTAACACTTTTTCTAGTTCTGTCTGAGAGAAAAAGACTAATGGCAATTTAAAGCTACATGTTTGGGATGAGATAAATAAGAGTCTTAAATATCTTGTTGAGAAGCATACACAGGCCAGTTAGGAGATGCTCTTCCTGTGACTTGAACTGATGTTGACTGAGACAGACAGGATATGAAGGAAGGGTAGCACAGGGCAGAGAAGGCCCTGGGCCATCAGTTTACACTTTAAAGGTTGACTCCCCTTCGTAGTCTTCTGTGTAAAGGCTTCTGTGTACATACAACTAGTATACATTAGTATTTATGATCTGAAAAAGTCTTGACCAATAATTCTAAACTCTACCTTCCCATTCCAGCATAAAATTATCAGAATAATATCCAAATTAGATTCTTCTATATATGCTTTTTTGAACAAAACTGTGAGCCACAAATGTTGACCACTTAGCTCTTTTGTTGCTGCAAGGAAAAAATAATCTTCAACTTGCCTCCATTCAAAATGTATTCAAATTCAGGCAGGAATGAGTTTTAATAACTTAAAGATCCCAGAGTAATTTTAGACTTTCAGGTTTCCATGCTAACTAAACTGCTTTGCAAGCTATAAAATATTTCAATGCTCTGAAGTGCTCTGAAGTATTAGGCTTACAGTATGACAAATCCATAACAAATCTCTGAGAGACAGACTGGGCTCATATGATGGGGTTGCATTCTATTTTCTTAACAAGGCTTTAATTTGGGCAGTTCTGAAATTATGCTTGGTCAGTTCTCTTAGATGGTACGTCATGTGAATATAATCAAGTACAGTAGTTGAAATGATAAGCCGCTGTTCATATGTTGGCTTAGGTACTATGCATAATGTTAATAGCTGAGATGTTAAAAAATATAAAACATAAAGAGTAAAATATTCCTGCATTAAGCCTATTTTAAGACTGCCCTGAAAATAAAGGCCTTGTTCTCTTAAATATGTGATTTTCATAAGATAATGTATACATACTGTATTTTAAATGGTCATGTGGGTGGTCTTCCCATGTGACAAAGCTGATAAAATTTTTAATTTACATACAATGTATTCTGCATTTTCAAATGTTTATTTATGTATATAACAGAAAATTCTCTAGCTGATCTTCATTGACCAAATCCCACACAAGGGAAGACATTTTAGAGTATATACAAATTTTGGTTTTTTTGGAAATAGATCTTATTTGGGGATCACTTTCCTCTTGTGTGTTTATTTGACCCTTTGGTTGATTACCTACAACCTGTATTAACTTCTAATCAATCAGTTTATGAAAAATACTATTGGTGGCAGGGGACTGGCTCAGTGATAGAGCACTTACGTAGTATGCACAAGGCCATGGGTTTAATCCCCAGCACCACCAAAAAAAAAAGGGTTATTGAAGTGATTCCATCAGTATGCTAATACTTGGAGAATGAACTTCATATTTATATATTTCCTTGTTTCAAACTGTACAATGATAATCCAGGCAATGTTTCTTTTTTTAACAAAAAAATTTATTTGTAAAATGTTTGTAATGTAAAGATGAATCTCATACATGTTCAATAAAATATATATCAAAAGTTTAGGTGTTCTTTTTATTTTAAAATTAATATTCTGTCATAAAACTGTGCCAAGGTAAGAAAATAAATAGAAATATAACTTTCTTGACTATGTAGTATCTGACTTGAACAGCTCCAGTGGAGACATCTGTCCGAACCGTGGGGCGGCATGGGCTTTGGTGAGAGACAAACCTGAATCTGAATGAAAACTACCTTCTGAACCCATTTCCTCATCTAGCAAGGAGATAATACAACTGACTGTCAGATTGTGATGAAGAGCATGAGTTAAGAGTATGCTGAAAAATTGAAAACAAATTTAAAAAGAAAAAAAATTCCGTTTAGTAGGCTGAGGTGTTTGTTTTATTGCTTTTGTTTTGGGTACTGGGAATTGAACCCTGGGGGTGCTCTACCACTGACCAATATCTCTAACCCTTTTTATTTTTCTAGACAGGATCTCACTAAGTTGCCTAGGCTAGCCACAAACTTGTAGTCCTCCTGCCTCAGCCTCCCAAGTCGTTGGGATTACAGGCATGTGCCACCATGACCATCTCACTCAGTATTTTATCAAACCAAAAATAGCTTTTTAGCATCTACATGCATAAAGTAATTCTCATGTTGGTGGTTCTTATGTTAGTGATTCACAACTAGTGTGGATTAATATTTATGATTTGAAAATCATAATCATTTGGGCACACAAATGTTTACTAAATGTGCTACTAATAGAATTTAAGATCAACACTTAACAGAAGAGATTTAGTGTCACCCATATCCTTGTCAGCTTTTCTTCCCTTTAATTACAGATTGGTGGTCTTCCGTGGACAGCACAGATTATGGAAGGTTATATGATTAAGGATGAAGTACCATGCTTATTGGCAGAAGCTGGTAGGTTATGGGCACGAGGAGAGACCTTCCAAACCCCTCCCCAGTACACAGGATCATACAGGATTGCCCAGGATAACTTTGTAATGGGTCACAGCAGAACCTGGCAGGACCTCTGATCGGTCCTCAGACATCCTTGTTCACATTTCTGGCATGGGCCATCTTCTTGTTATGACTTAAACCACCTTACCTCAATACCTAGTGGTTTCCCCTTCTCCCTCTACCCATCCTTCCTCTTTCACCTATTTCCACCTGTTCCCTTTCTGTGTCCCTATGTATCATTTATCTGATATCAGAACTTAATGAAATCTGTCCTTCCATTTGTATAATAGGGTATCATGAATGGAATTCATCCATCTATGTTATATGTCACATAACCAAAAAATTAGGAAAAAAAAATAGGAAAGGCTCAAATTAAGAGATTCCCTGGGTCAGAGATTTCTATCCCATGTGAAAGAAGATGCCAGAGACCTTCCTCTGTGGATTGGTTTAGACCCCCACTGCTGTGCAGTTCCATTCAGTTTTTGTGGGTTTTGTTTACATCTTAGATGGCAAGTGTGTGCAGTTACTTTAAGAAAAGTGTGCCACCTTCTGGTACTGAACGCCAATGATTTAGGGAGTCTACTTTTCCCAAATGATCTGTGACTGCTTCTCTTTGACATATACTCCATGAAATTAAAATCAAAGGAAAAGCATTTTGTGGGGGACAGGGGTTAGTAATACTTTTAAATACTTGAAAAAAATTTTTATAGCATTGTTTATTTTGCTTAGATCTTTTTTTTTCCCTTTAGTGTGGGGTTAAAGAAAGATTCTGGAATTACATTTCCATGAGGATTTCTACCAAAAACGACTAGAAGAGCAACGTGACTAAGTACATGTAGACAGAGGTTTAGACCCAGACATGGTAGCAGAAAAACACAGGACCCATTCAATGAAAGCCAGCAGTCCTATGGGTCAAGGATGAGGTGTGGAAGCAGCAGCAGTGTTTCTGGGAAAGGCAATAATATGTCCACAGCTTGATTTGACTAGTTCTAGCCAAAGTCACAACTTGTAGGATGAAGTGAAATAGGTAGAAACAAGATAATTACAAACCAAGTACAGTGGTGCGTGCCTGTAATCCCAGCGGGTAGGGAAGCTGAGACAGGAGGTTCACGAGTTCAAAGCCAGCCTCAGCAAAAGTGAGGCGGTAAGCAACTCAGTGAGATCCTGTCTCTAAATAAAATGCAAAATAGGGCTGGGGATGTGGCTCCATGGTAAGTGCCCCTGAGTTCAATCTCCAGTACCCACACCCCTGCTGTCAAAAAAGGATAATTACAGCAAAGAAGGCAAAAGGGATGTAGGCAGAGTTGTATACAATTTGGCAAGAACATTAACAGGGCTTAAAGTATTAATTTTCAGGAGAAAATGAAAGTAACATGCAGGCTTCAAAAACTAACATTTACTGTACACATTTCTATAACTTCCAGCTCCTACCAGCTTGTTTGTTAGATCTCACCAATATTCCCAATGTCCCCCCTTTTCTGGATAGCTTCAAAGAAGATGGGTTTACTGTAGTTAACACTTAGCACGCACCACAAGGCAGCTATCTGTCATTCTTAAAGCCTTTGAAAGATTCCACCCAAGCCAGGCGTGGTAGCGCACGCCTGTAATCCTAGTGACTGAAGAGGCTAAGGCAGAAGTATCGAAAGTTCAAAGCCAGCCTCAGCAATTTAGCAAGGAACTAAGAAATTTGGGGAGACCCCGTCTCAAAAAAAAAAATAAAAAGGGCTGAGGATGTGGCTCGGTGGCTAAGTGGCCCTGGATTTAATCCCTAGTACAAAAAAAAATCCGTCTACATTGTGCTTGGTATGATGGTGCATGCCTGTAATCCCAGCAATTTGGAAGGCTAAGGCAGGAGAATTGCAAGTTGAAGGCCAGCCTGGGCAACTTAGCAAGAGCCTGTCTCAAAATAAAAAGGGCCAGGGAGGTAGTTCAGTGACACTTGATTCAATCCCCCATACCACACACACCCCAAAAAACAAACCTAATTATTCCGCATGGCCACTGTAAACAGTGCTCGGTCCCCAACTTCCAGCCTACTGCTTACCACAATTTCCACAGGACCGGGTGTGATGACTTTTTCATTTTTGTTGGCACCACAACACCAATGGAGGAACTGAGGGCTAGGAACACTTGTAAAAAGCTAAACTGCTTACTAGGTATGCTATAGAGGGAAGGTTAGAAATTAGAGCAGAAGGGAGGGAAATGGGCCAGGAAGGATGTGAGCTGGCTACTGTGTGAAGAAAGGGGAAGGTGCGTATGGGGAGTCTTGTGAAAATGTTAGAGGGGCCAAGTTTCAGATCTCAGTGGTATGGAAACTGAACTTGAATGCAGAGAGTGCTGTGAAGACTTAAGCTGCTGGGAATTCACAGAAATCCTAAAAAGGGTTTTTGCTACAGTTTGGATCTTGACTGTTCCCCAAAGACCCATGTGTTGAAGGCTGGGTTCCCAGAGTGATGCTATTGGGAAGTGGTGAGACCTAGTGGATTATTTGGGGTTATTTGGGGGCATGCCTTTGAAGGGGTGCCATGTCTCTTTTGCTTCCTGGACATGAGGTGAGTGGCTTTGTTCCTCCATGTGCTCCCATCACAGTGTGCTGCCTCGCCACAGGGCCAAAGCAATAGGTCCAATCATGGACTGGAGCCTCCCAGACTGAGCCTCAATAAAACTTCTAACTACTCCAGGTATCTTGTTATAATAGTGGAAAGCTAACAGTTTTGGAACTTCCCAGACCTTGGGAAATATAAGTTGGAGGTAAATGCTGGTAACTCACATGTCACATCTAGTTTGAGGGTGTCTGTTGGTATGCTGGTAGTGATGGATACTGTGAAAGGAAAATCTGCAGATAAAATTCAGCCTCCTACCAAACCACATTCTTCATTTTCATACAGTGCAGTTTAATTGCTTGGTACAAAGACATCTTAAGTGGCTGTGTTTGGGGCCTCTGCCTTATATACTGTGTGGTCCAAACATGTCATTCCCCTAGGGAAAAAAAGGAACCATCTGTCCCCAAAAGGGTCACCAGTTCTTCCAAAACTGGAACTGGGGGATTGAGATGGCAAAATAGAGAAGGTAACATTCCTGGCTGCTCCATGGAGTAAAACCAAGAAAACTGACCTCCAGTTTCTCAGCAAGTGAGGTACTGGAAACCTTCAGGGACACTATAAGTCTATAGGGCAAAAACTCTACTGCCTCAGATCCATACAGTTAGATGAGTAGACACACAAACAACATGAAAAAGCAAAGGAACAAATTGCCCCAAGCAAACCAAAACACTCCAATAACAGAATCCATCAAAACCACAATGGAAGAAATGTCACAGAAACATCACATAGTTAAACTGATCTGCAAAGTAAAGGATGATATGAGAGAGAAAATACGGGTAGCAAAAGATCATTTCAATAGAGAGAGATTCTGGGAGGGGAAAAAAAACAGAAATCCTTGAAATGGAGGAAACAGTAAACCAAATTAAAAATTCAATAGCATAACCAACAGAACAGACCACTTGGAAGACAGAACCTCAGGCAATATGTAATCTTGAAAATAAAGTGGAGGGCTGGGGTTGTGGCTCAGAGATAGTGTTCTCACCTAGCAGGTGTGAGGCACTGGGTTCGATCCTCAGCACCACATAAAAATAAAATAAAGGTATTATATCCCCCTACAACTAAAAAAATAAATACTTTTTTAAAAAAAGAAAAGAAAGTGGACCATGGAGAGAAGATGCTAAGAAACCATGAACAGAACTTCCAAGAATTATGGGATAACATGAAAAGACCAAATTTAAGATTTATCAGGATAGATGAAGGTACAGATACATAAACCAAAGGAATGCACAACCTTTTCAAAGAAATAATATAAGAAAATTTTCAAAAGCTAAAGAGTGAAATGGAAAATCAAATACAAGAGGTTTACAGGACCCCAAATTTACAAAATTAAAACAGACCCACATCAAGGCACATTATAATGAAAATGCCTAGCCTACAGAATAAGGAGAGAACTTTAAAGGCTCTGAGAGAAAAATATCAGATTCCGTATAGGGGAAAACCAATACAGATCTCAGCTGATTTCTCAAAGCAGACCCTCAAAGCTAGGCAGTCCTGGAGTAACATATACCAAGCTCTAAAAGAAAATGGATGCCAACCAAGAATCCTATATCCAGCAAAATTAAACTTCAGATTTGAAGATGAAATAAAAACTTTTCATGATAAACAAAAGTTAAAAGAATTCACAACCAGAAAGCCTGCACTTCAGAATATTCAACAATATTTCATAAAGATTAAATGAAAACTAGTGAAGGGAGGAACTATACTAAAGCAACAGTCAATCAAAGGAGAAACTAATGCAAATTGAAAACTAGAAATAAACCAACATGACCAGGAACACAAATCATCTCTCAAAAACCTTGAACATTAAAGGCCTAAATTCATCAAAAGACAAAGACTAGCAGATTGGATTAAAAAACAAGGCTCAACAATATACTGTCTCCAAGAGACTCACCTCATAGGAAAAGGAATCCACATGCTGAAGGTGAAAGGATGGGAAAAAATATCACTCACTGAATCACATAAGCAAGGAGGGATTTCTACCCTTATATCAGATAAAGTGGACTTTAAGCCAAAGTTAATAAGAAGGGACAAAGGAGGACATTCCATACTGCTTAAGGGAATTTTTATCAACAAGACATAACAGTCATAAATATTTATGCCCCAAACAATGGAGCATCTATATACATCAAACAAACCTTTCTCAACTTAAAGAATCAAATAGACCACAACACAATAATACTGGGTGACTTTAACATGCCTCCCTCACTACTGGATAGTGTTTTCAAACAGAAACTAAACAAAGGAACTATAGAACTAAATAATACAATCAATAATTTAGACTTACATATAAAATATTTTAACCCATTAATGACTGAATATACTTTCTTCTCAGCAGCATACAGATCCTTCTCTAATATAGACCACGTTAGGTAAGCTATCACATATATTGGCATACAACTGTAATATTACTTTAATATATTTTTAGCATCTGCAGGGTGATTTTGATAGCTCCCTTTCCATTGATATCAATTTTTTGTGTTCTTGTTTTCTTGATTAGATTTTATTTTTATTAAATTTTAGCTGTATTTTTTTCTATTCCATATATTTCTGCTTATACTCTTATTTTTTCCTTCTTACTATTTGAAAATAATGTGTTAATTCTAGTTTCTTTGATACAAGGTACTTTAAATTATAAACATTTATCTGAATACTATTTAATCAGAGATCCTGATATTTTAAGCTTTTATTATCACTTTGTTCAAAGCACTTTATTTACTTATTTTGTGCTTTCTTTGACTTCTGAGATATTCATAGGTGTGCCATTTAATTTTGAAATAGTTGACATGGGTGGGGTTTTGTATCTCTTAAGGTTTCTAATGAAGGATCCACAGTCTATAGGATTTCAATTTTTTTAATATTTATTTTTTAGTTGGACACAATGTCTTTATTTTTATGTGGTGCTGAGGATTGAACCCAGGGCCTCACATGTGCTAGGTGAGAGCTCTACCACTGAGCCACAACCCCAGCCCCCGATTTCAAATTTGTAAAAAGGTAATAGATTCTTTTTATATTGTTTGTTACATACATGTCAAAACCGATCAAATTGCATACTTCAAATATGTGCATTTTATTGTACTTCAGTTTTACTTCAATAAAGCTATGGGGGAGAAAACTAGAACTGGAAAGAAACATAATAAATTTTTGATAGTTGTCAATAGGGGTGAAATTGAGGGCCAAGGCGGGAGGTGAGGGTAAATGTGGAGAGACACTTAATTTCTTTGCATCCTTATTAACAATTTGGGATTGAACCCAGGAGCATTTTACCACTGAGCTGCATCTCCAGCCCTTTTTAATTTTTGAGACAGGATCATGATAAAATTACTGGGGCTGGCCTTGAACTTGTGATCCCCCTACTTCAGCCTCCTGAGTTGCTGGAATTACATGCATGCACCACCCCACCCAGCTAACAATTTGGGGTTTTTTAAAGCATGAACTTTAATTAAAATTTTTTTAAAAAGCATTACTGTTACTGTTTTGTAAAAGCACATGTAATCAAGAATGGAGTACATCTAGATGCATTTATAAAGTATATTGCTGAGCCAGGCATGGTGGCACACACCTGTATTCCCAGCAATTTGGGAGACTGAGGTGGTGTATTACAAATTCTAGGCCAACCTGAACAATTTAATGTTTAATGAGACCCCGTCTCAAAAAAAAAAAAAAAAGGACTGGAGATAGCTCAGTGGCACTGTGTCCCTCTTCCACCAAAAAAAAAAAAAAACCATAAAAACATAAAAACATAAAGCCTATATATTGCTAAGGCTAAGGCAGGAGGACCACAAATTCTAAGCCAGCCTGAGCAATTCAATCAAGACCCTGTCTCAAAAAATAAAAAGGGCTGGGGATGTGGCTCAGTGGGCGAGCAGCACCCTTGGGTTTAATCCCAGTACTGGGGTGGGGGAGGAAGCAAAGGAGGTAAAAATGTTACATAAGGTATTACCAAGTTTATTTTGAATTCTATGTAGTTCTGAACTGTCTTAGTCTTACTTTTGTAATATAAGTTTTAAGGTTATTTTCAAGTTTTCAGTTCTTGCAAGTGTGGTGGTGCATGCCTATACTCCGACTCAGAAGGCTGAGACAGGAGGATTGCAAATTCAAGATCAGCCTCAGCAACATAGCAAGACCCTGTCTCAAAATAAAAAGGGCTGGGGATGGAGCTCAGTGATAAAGCACCCCTAGGTTCAATCTCCAGTACACCCTAAATTATTTCCGTTCTTAACTGGTAGGATTTTGAGGGCTGGGGTTATGTGGTAGAGTGCTTGCCTAACATGCATAAGACCCTGGGTTTGATTCCTAGTTCTGGAGAAGGAAGGAAGAAAAAACAGGTATTTAGGGTTGTTGCTTTTTTGGAAAAGGAGCTGGAAGTAAAGGCAGTAACTATCTTGTCCATCAAGGTCCCTGCACTTTAAGACATCTTAAAGTTCAGTAGAACTTAGACTTCAGAGAAAATGTTTCTTCTCCTACAGCCCCTCCAATAACCCCAGCAACCAGAAGCTTCTCAGACCCCATTATCTAAAACCTATGCTGAGCACTGGGATTGTGACAGCAGTGAACACACTTTACACAACATACAATGGATGATCCCAACAAGCCAGCCATGATGGTACACACCTGTAATCCCAACAAGTCCAGAGGCTGAGACAGAATCACAAGTTCAAGGCTAACCTGGGCAGCCTAGTGAGACCCTCAGCAACTAGCAAGTTGCTGTCTTGAAATACAGAAGGGCTGGGGATGTAGCTCAGTGGTAAAGTGTTCCTAGATTCAACCTCTAGTAACCACCCCTACAAGAAAAAAAAGAAAAAGTTCCCCAAAAAGAACAAATGAAAGAAAAACAAATTGCACTAAAAACCTCTGGCTGGGATGTAGGTCAGTGGTGGAGGGCTTGCATAGGATGCGTGAGGCCCTCAGTTTAATCCCAGCACCACACTAAATAAAATAAACCCATCCCTTCTGGAGAAAGTGACCCCACTTTAAAAAAAAAAAAAAAATTCTGGCTCCAGTGTAGATCAGCACCTCAACACATATTCAGCTTGTGCAAGGACTGGGGTTCAATCCTCAGCACCCAAAAAAAAGGATAAACTTCTCCAGATAAGGGCCAAAAAAAATCCCACTTATAACAAAGCATAATTGTGAAATTCCAGATGTGCAGTTAGCATTAAGACTAAGAACTCAAGGAGCCAGGTGTGGTGGTACACACCTGTAATCCCAGCAGCTCGGGCTGAGGCAGGAAGCTGTCAAGTTCAAGGCCATCCTCAGCCAACTTAGCAAGGCCCTAAGTAACTCAATAAGACCCCGTTTCAAAAAAATGAAAAGGACTGAGAATATGGCTCAGTAGTTGAGTACCCCTGGGTTCAATCCCTGGTACAAAAAAAAAACCTCAAGGAATTCCTGTCTCTGATTTCTCAGAAAGCTCCTAGGGCCTCGGGGTGATAGTCTCAGAACTGAACTAGGAAAGGAGAGAGTCCATTCATCATGGGGCAGGGGGAGCAATTCAATGCCCTATGAGGAAGAATGAAGGGACAGCTAGTGATAGGTTTAACAAAGACTGAATGAGACACCTCATTCAGTAGGTCCCCACTCTAGTGTCTTTCAGACAAACCAGGCTGCAAGCTATACATGACTCACACTCTAGAGGGGGCTGCACACTTACATGTGGGGTGCCACTCACTGCTTGTTTAAGCTGTCGGGTATGACTATTTGATTTCAGAAACTATTTTGAAGAATGATAATGCTTGCCAAATGTGGTGACACACATCTCTAATTCTACTCTAATCAAAATAATTTTTAAAAAAGGTTGAGGATGTGACTCACGAGGATCACAAGTTTGAGGCCCAACTCCCCAACTTAGCAAGACCCTTTCTCAAAACTGGAAACAAAAGGCTGGGGATATAGCTCAGTAACAGAGCATCCCTGGGCTCAGTCCCCAGTATTATAAAAAATTATCCTCAACTCTTTAGGTCTGCAATATGAACTGCTATGAGACTAACACACCACATCAGATGACATATCAAATGACATATTTAGCCTATGCCAACATAAATGGGGTTAAATTCCCTTAGGACTCCAGCCAGCTGCTTTCTGCATTTATAGCAGTAAGGATTTTAACCTCTAATTACTTCCCCTATACAAAGACCACCATTTCTATGCTGCTATAAGGGCAAAGGTGACTCCGTTTAGAACAAAGGTCTGGGCTAAGAAGATGGCTCAATTTTAGAAAGCTTACCTGGCAGGGGGGCCTGGGAGTAGGGGAGAATGTAGGTATAGAAGGTACAGAGATGGGGCATCCAGGAGAAAGTAGCTCCAGCCCCCATGTCAGCCTGAGCACTTAAAAGTTTTCTGGGTAAGCACTGGACGTGGTGGCAGTATATAATCCCAGTGTTTCCAGAGGCTAGGCAGAAAGATCATAAGTTCAAAACCAATCACAGCAATTTAGCAAGGCTCCAAGCAACTTGGTGAGATCCTCTCTCAAAATTTAAAAAAAAAGGGGGGGGAGGGGGCTGGGATTGTGGCTCAGCTGTAGAGCGCTCGCCTAGCACAGGCGGGACTGGGGTTCGATCCTCAGCACCACATAAAAATAAAGGCATTGTGTTGTGTCCATCTACACCTAAAAAAAATTATTAAAAAAAAATGGGGGGGGGGGGACTGGGGATGTGGCTACAAGTAGGGTAGGCGCGCTCACCTGGCATACGTGCGGCCCGGGTTTGATCCTTTGTTTGTTCGATACTGTGTCCGCCGAGAACAAAAAATAAATATTAAAAAATTCTCTCCCCCCCTCTCCCCCTCTCTTTAAAAAAAAAAAAAAAAAGGTTGGGGATGTGGCTCAGTTTATAGCAGCACAATTCACTATAGCTAGACTGTGGAACCAATCTAAAAGCCCTTCAATATATGAATGGATAAAAAAAAAATGTGGCATTTATACACAATGGAATATTACTCAGCACTAAAAAATAACAAGATCATGGCATCTGCAGGGAAATGGATGGCATTAGAGCAGATTATACTAAGTGAAGTTAGTCAATCCCTAAAAAACAAATGCCGAATGTCTTCTCTGATATAAGGGAGGCGACTCAAAATGGAGTAGGGAGGAAGAGCATGAGAAGAAAATTACCTCTAGATAGGGAAGAGAGGTAGGAGGGAAAGGGAGAGAGAAGGGGAATTGCACGGAAGATGGAAGAAGATCCTCATCATTATACAAAATACATTTATGATGATGTGGGGGGGGGGGAAGAAATGTGTCACATTAGATTGGGTAGAGAGAAGTGATGGGAGGGGAGGAGAAGGGAAGAGGGGATAGGAAGGGCAGCAGAATAAAACAGACACTAGTATTGCTGTATGTATACCCATGTCTGTATAACCAATGTGATTCTGCAACCTGTACTCTCAGAAAAATGAGAAATTATACCCCATTTGATTCAAATGTATGATGTGTCAAGATCATTGTATTGTCATATGCAACTAATAAAAAATAAATAAAAATAAAAATAAATGTTTTTTTTAAAAGGGTTGGGGATGTGGCTCAGTGGTTAAGACCCCTGGGTTCAATCCCTGGGTACCCTCAGTTTCTGGATGAACATAGTCAACTTTGGAGAAATATGAAAGGGCTGACCCTGATAGAAAATGTGGCCCTAACAAAGAAGGGAGCCCCAAGGCGAAACTTGTGCAGAGGCCTAGAAAGGTGAAGACAGAGGGATTTGGGGATGGGGTTGGGAAGGATACAAATCTCTTAAATCATGTGCACATCTGAACATAGATGAAGTAGGTGGGGATTAGTTTATGAAATTTAAGGAGAATCAGCTGGGTAGCAGTGGTTATGTGGTTAAGACTTTTCTAGAATCCCTTCTTTGTTCCCCACTGTCACCAAATCCACTTTTCAGATTAACCCTCCAAAGCTCAGCTTGAGGAGGCCTTCCCACAGGAGGACTTGCCCAGGGACTAACTCTGTTCTGCCACAAGGCCCATCTCCAGGTAGTCAGGATATTCCAGGTGTGATACCATTTGCCACAGATATACATTCTCCCCTTGTTCCTTAGAAGACCACAAGTATGCACATGGCCTCCCAAACACAGACACACACACTCCAGCTTCCCTGGCCATACACTTCATTCTAGTCAACAGGAAGTATGTTCCCAACTTGCAGCAAATCATACTAGGCAGCTGGCATGCCATTTCTCCCTTTTCCTCTCTTTCTGCTGGTATGGAAAATACAAGTGGTAGCTGGAAGTCAAACCTCTATTTCTGTCCCTAAGGTAAACCACAATAGCAACACAGACACTGGGGTCCCAGAGGTGGACCTCTTGACTTACCATTGGATTCCTATGCCAGAAAAGGACAGAAAAACTCATTAAACCACCGGTTCCTCATGATGAAGTGATGGACAGTGGTGACATCATGAAGAGACTTCTGCACCCTTCAAACATCTGCATTCTTTTTTTGTATGACATTTTAGCCAAGTATAATAGGTAAAAATTTGGCCCAAATAATCCTAGAAAGATTTTAAAGCAACTCATAACCCCTGGGAATAGGTTTTAAACAGTGTATTTGATCACTTTAAAAATTTTTAATGCTACTTCAACACATGGCTCTAACACCAAAAAAAGGGTGAGTTCAAAATTAGTACATCACCATATCCAATTTCTTCATTCTTGAGAACACAAAGAAAAATTCCAACTTATAAAGGAAAACACACTGCATTTAGTTAAACCCTAAACCTTTCTCAGGTAAAGTGCAGTCAGGCGTATCTGTCCACCAGTTTAGGAGTGTCTTATGTTAAAACTTTTAAAATGTTACTTGAATTATGACAATACAAAGTTTAAATTCTAAGTAAGCCAAACTATCATGGAGTCCTTGAACTTCAGGAAATGCAGATGGCTCAATAATCTTCAAACTGATAATCCCAAGATTTATACAGGTCGTCCATGACTGCAGAACCATCACTGCTCAGCTGCACTGAGTCTGCGATGAGTGACCTCATCCTCTCCTCAGTCACACGTAAGCGGTGCACTTTGGGATAAGCAAGGAGTCTTTGCAGGGGTACGAAAAACTTATCTCCTTCACAGAAGGGTTTTGGAGAATTCTCTATCCTGGCTTCTTCAGCCTCTGTGAAGACTGCTCCCAACAGTACTTGGGGCGGACCAGAAGAGTCAGTGTTGTCTGGGTCATTGCACAAGTCCTTCTGTTCTCGCAGCATTCGCTGCTGTCTCAATCTCAGCCGTTCCACTAGTATCAACACTTCCCCAACCAATACAAATTTGAGCATCTTCTCCTGCTGTAAACTCGGGTAGGAGATCTTATAAACCTGAACAGAAGAAGACAGAATGTAGGAAAACTTTCCAAAGCCATCAGTAATTCTTGTCACATGAGAATTAATTATATATACATATGGGGTGTATGTCAAATCCTCATTGTAATGATTCAATTATAAAGGGAGTCAAACTAACTTACATACTGATATTAACTATCTTGTTTACTTTCAATTCTGATAATCAGCTGTCCCCTAGCCAGGTCTTACCAATTCATACTAACCCAATATTTCTACTTAGTATTACAAGGAAAAGGGTGAAAGAAAAAAAAACAGTTCAAATTGGGCATGGTGGCACATGCCTAGAGTATCGGCCACTTGGGAAGCAAGAGGAGATTGAGGCCATGCTGGGCAGGACAAGACCCTGACTTTAAAAAAATAATTAAAAAAAAAAAAAAAGAAAGGGTTCAGTTAAGGGGAAAAAATGTGTTTCTCTGGGAAGATCAACTATATTTCGTGTGCATGTGTGTGCTGGCAAGGGAACCCAGGGCTTTGCACAAGCAAGGCAAGCACTCCACCACTGAGCTACACAGCCCAGAGCCTGTTTTTGTTGTTTTGTGCAACACCAGGGTTACACCCAGGAACATTCTACCACTAAACTTCATTCCCAGCCTTTTTGTTTGATTTTGAGACAGTGTATCCCTAAGTTGCCTGGGCTGGCCTCAACCTTGCAGTTCTCCTATCTCAGCCTCCTAAATTGCTGGCATCACAGGCTTGTTATCACCATACATAGCTATTGGAAGCTCAGTTCTAATAGTCATTTCCTGACTGGAAAGAAGCTACTGCTGGCTTTCTCTTTACTGCTGATAATCCTGAGAGCTCACGAAGAAGGCTTTTGAAGTACTCTAACAAGACCCCAGCAGAAGATTGTTCTCTGTATTATACCTTGAGAAAGACCAAGAGGCCAGACAAGCCCAAAGGATGCCTTAGACTAACTCTACTAGCATTCGAGAGTCCTAAAGGACCTTCCTATGAGCCTCAAAATAAGTCATAAGGGCTGGGAATATAACTCCGTGATAAAGCACTCGCCTGGCATGTGCAAGGCTCTGGGTTCTATCCTCAGTACCAGGAAAAAATAAGATCATGTACACTTATCTTTACTTTGGGGACACTTACCAAAAACAAAAACAAAGTTCAACATCTTTTTGGGGGGGCTGGGAGTACTAGGGGTTGAACCCAGGGGTACTTTACCACTGAGCTACATCTCGAGCCCTGTTTATTTTGAGACAGGGTCTCACTAAGTTGCTGAGGTTGACCTCGAACTTGTATTAATGTACTTCTGCCCTGACAGCTACCTCACAAATACTCACAGTTTCATAAACATGTTGATCATGCTGCTCTGGAAAGCACAATTCTGTTACCTTCCCACTATTTTTCCGGAAGACACCTATCTGGGTACAATAGCCAACATGCTCAGCTCCAGCTGGTGGTTCCCCTACGCCAGTAAACTCCACAGAGTAATGATAACGATTTGCCACTTGTAAGGCCCTGAAATCAAAATAATAGAAATCATTTTACTAAACAAAGTTATTGCTAAATAATTAGATTATTGCTAAGTAAATTCTAGTTAATAGTTTTATAGATAAATATAATGAATCAAAATACTTTGTTACACATCCTCACAGTACCACACAATGCCACAAAAGGTTTGTTTGATTTCTATGACACAGGAGCAGCCAACATAGGGCTGGTTTCCAAGTTACCACAAAAATATGGACAAGCCAGAGGTGGGGTTGTGGCTCAGTGATACAGTGCTTGCCTAGCATGCATGAGGTACTATGATACATCCCCAGCACCACATAAAAAACAAATAAATAAAGGTATTGTGTCCATCTACAACTAAAAAAAATATTTTAAAAAAATATGGAAAAGCCAAATGCAGTGGCACACGCCTATAATCCCAAAGGCTTGGGAGGCTGAGACAGGAGGATCACAAGTTCAAAGCCAGCCTCAGCAAGGTCCTAAGCAACTTAGTAAGACCTTGTCTCAAAAAATAAAAAGAGCTGGGGATATATCACAGTGGTTAAGCGTCCCTGGGTTCAATCCCTAGTACCAAAGAAAATAGAAACAATTTAGGTAAGAGAGAGCTATCAGGGTTTACTGCCTAGGACTTTAAAAACCGATTTAAAAAAACAACAAAAACAACAGAAACCTTCTGAACTTACCAGGTCTGAAACTCCATTCTGTTCCACTCAAATTTATGATCAGCATCTCTTAGGGTCACTGTGGGAAACAGCGGGTTGAATTCAGAGTTTGGTGTGCTGATGACAATCAT
The DNA here is from genome assembly GCF_001458135.2 of Marmota marmota marmota. Taxonomy (NCBI): domain Eukaryota; kingdom Metazoa; phylum Chordata; class Mammalia; order Rodentia; family Sciuridae; genus Marmota; species Marmota marmota. The sequence goes on from NW_026000081.1 coordinate 1,606,309, forward strand.
GGCTGGAGACAGGTACCCAAATACCACTTCGGGAAATCTAGCCAGATCATCTGAATCCAAATGCTCTATTCTAAAATGGTTAATGGGAAAGATAATTAAAGTAGCTTCACTGACAAATGTTTCCCAAATTGATTTAGTAAAAACAGTGACCATCTGGAAAATCAATTTCTCTATTCTTCAACTATGCAACAATGCTATGACACAAGAACAAAACAAGATTCACATATTCTAATCTTTCCCTATCCACAACTCTACCCATAGTGTTCCCTTAACCAAGGTCCTCTGCTGTGCTCTATGGGACTCTATCATACTCCTAAAAACATGTTATCTGAGTTTGTACCTTCCCCATATAAATACACATCACTTCTTGGTAGTGCCAAAAATGGATACCCTGAGGCTGGGAGTGGCACTCAATGGTAGAGCATTTGTTTAGCACAAAGCCCTAAATCCAATCCCCAGCCCCTCCCCTCAAAAACAGCCTACCCCAAATCAAATGAAATAATAGATAAGCCCAGATTGAGGGATATTCTTCTACAAAATAATTCACATGTATTCTTCAGGAATAAAGGGCAGGGCCAGACCCAGTGGTGCACACCTGTAATCCCAGCAGCTCAGAAGGCTGAGGGAAGAGGATCACAAGTTCAAGGCCAGCCTCGGCAGTTTAGTGAGACCCTGTCTCAAAATAAAAAATAAAAAGGGCTAGGATGTGGCTCAGTGGTAAAGCGCCCCTGGGTTCCATCCTAGTACCAAAAAAAAAAAAAAAAAAAAAAAAAAGGC
>NW_026000081.1:1607579-1633561 GCF_001458135.2 Marmota marmota marmota
TTTTTTTTTTTTTTTTTTTTTTTTTTTTTGATACTGAGGATTGAACTAAATGACATTCTACCACATCTCCAGCCTTTTTTTTTTTTTTAATTTTGGGATAGGATCTCATTAAGTTGTACAGGCTGACCTAGAACTTGTGATCTTCCTACCTCAACCTCTTAATTGGCTGAGATTACAGGCAAGCACCACCATACCTGGTTTTCATACTTTTTATTAAAAAAAAAAAAAAAACAATGAATTAACAGTTTAAAACTTACAATTCAATGCATGTTATCAAGTCAAATCCAAGCAAACGAGAATCTCTCTCCACAACAGAGCCATGATACAAGATAACAGTCAAATCCAGATCTCGGGGCTTTACAAACTCTCCCAAATAGGGAGACAACTGATGCCTGCAAAAGAATTGTCACATAAGAAACGTTCTGAACACAATCCATTTAGAAACTCTTGGTCTGAGCCTATAGCTCAGTGGTAGAGTGCTTGCTCTGGGTTCCATTCCTAGCACCATATTTTAAAAAAAAAAAGTTCTCTTCAGAGAGAGAACTCAAATCCTTATTCTTCTACCTACATTAATCTAAGTTTGACTCAGTCCATTCTCCTGTCTTGATGTAGTAAACACTGGGTCATAGGGCAATTTGCTCTCATTTTGGGGAATTACTGGGCAATGAGAACAAGATTTTGGCTAGGCAGGATGGCACATACCTGTAATCCCTATGACCCAGAAGTCTAAGGCAGGAGAATGCCACGTTCAAGGCCAGCCTCAGCAACTTAGCAAGACCGTATCTCAAAATAAAAAGGAGTTGGGATGTGGTTCAGTGGTAAAGCAACCTGGGTTCAATCACCAGTACCCCCCCCCCAAAAAAAAGAGAATAAGATTTTGAAGGGCTGGGGATGTGGCTCAAGCAGTAGCGCGCTCGCCTGGCATGCGTGCAGCCCGGGTTCAATCCTCAGCACCACATACAAAGATGTTGTGTCCGCCGAAAACTAAAAAATAAATATTAAAAAATTCTCCCTCTTTAAAAAAAAAAAAAAAAGATTTTGAATATTTGATATTGTTCTCTTAATATTTTTTGGTCTTCTGGTTCATTTTGGATCAGTGACTTTTCAGTTTTTTGTTCTTTAGAAGAAAAACATTCTCAAAATAATCTGTGAATATCTAACATAAATATAGGAAAAATGAAAAAGGAAATGGTAGCATAAAGGTGCCAAGTACAAGGAATGGCCTCATAACCCAACCTCAGAACTAAATCCAATCATGAGACACAGCCCTCTTTCCTAGAGGGAGGCAGGCAGACATTAATTCATTCATGAGAACAGAGCCCCCAGAACCTAAGTGAGTTCCACTCGGCCCCACTTCTTCATGGCTGTTTCACTTTAGCACCACCATATGAAACTCTGGGGGATGAACCATATTCAAATCTAACACTAAGTATTACCCATTTGACTGCAATTTTTCCTTATCGATATCTACTCCGACAAGCCGTTGAATACATGGGTAGATTTTTAGCAGCCTTAGGAGCTCTGTGTCACCACATCCCAGGTCTGCAACCTGTAGATGAGACAGAATGTTATTTCAAAGACATTTGTAACCAGAAAAAGTATGAAAAACAACAACAAAAAAAAAAAAAAAACGGAGTGGGGGATTGTGTGTCAGTAATAAAACCACAATGAAACTATTATGCAGGACCATTTTTTTTTTTATAAAATAGTATTCACCAAGACAGGTATGGTGGCACATGCCTATTATTCCCACCAACTTAGGAAGCAGGAGGATCCTAAATTTGAGGCCAGCCTTAGCAACTTAGCAAGATCTTGTCTTAAAAAAAATAAAAAGGGATGGGGATGTAGCTCAGTGGTAAAGCACCCTTGGGTTCAATCCCTAGTACGGGGGTGAGGAGTAAAGGGGAAACAATAATATTGACAAAAAAATAATAATAATAATAATTTGAATTTCATAAGCCTGTAGACAAATAAGTATTCCAGTTATTTGTTTTGTGGTGCTCTGGTTCAAACCCATGGCTCAATCATGCTAACTAAGCAAGTACTACTTCCACTGAGCCACAGCCCCTACCACAAATAAGTATTTGACTAATGAGAAAGGCAGAAAGATTAGATATATACTCAGTTTTCCCATTCAGAATCAGAACTTGGGAGTCAAATATTCTTAGTATCACACTTCAGCAGACTGAGCTCTCTAAAACTTGGTTTCATTCATTTCTGAATAGTTTATTTGAAATAACAATCACAAACCATATGATATCCCATAATGAACTCTTGAGTTGTTGACATTTCAGATGCTTCAATTGAATGCATGTGCCTACATGGCTACAAAGACATAAATAAAACCTGCACCTTTGTGCACATGTGCAGAAACAGCTATAGTGTAAGGAATCTTAACTGTTTTCAACATCAAGGGAAAAAAAAAAAAAAAAAAAACTTTCTTCAAGAAATTCACTTTACCATTAACTAGTCCACAGCCAGAGCATCAAACCCATTAGGATGGCAACAAGTATATATGTTCTGAAATCATGACTTTCCCCTGAGGTTGATGAGCAGACCTATTATCATCCAATTTGTTACTTTTTTTTGAGTCAGAGTCTGGCTGTGTTGCCCAGCTGCCACTGAAATCCTGGACTCAAGCAATCCTCCTGTGTCAGCCTCCAGTGACTGGGGCTAAAGGCATACACCATCAAGGCTCACTTACTATTATCTAATTTAAAAGAACCACAGTACTTATGAACATAATATCAGTTTGCCTGATGTTCTAACTAAGCACTTTAGAAATATGGAAACAATTAGATCACTTTCAACTGCAAAAATCAAGATTTTTCACCCAGTGCAGTGGCGCATACCTGTAATCCCTGTGGCTTGGGAGGCTAAGGCAGGAGAATGGCAAATTCAAAGCCAGCCTTGGCAACTTAGCAAGACACTGTCTCAAAAAATAAAAAGGGCTGAGGATGTGGCTCAGTATTATGTTAAGTACCCCTGGGTTCAAACATCCCTAGTACCAAAAAAAAAGGGGGGGGACTGGGGATGTGGCTCAAGCAGCCCTGGTTCGATCCTCAGCACCACATACAAAGATGTTGTGTCTGCCAAAAACTAAAAAATAAATATTAAAAAAAAAAAATTCTCTCTCTCTCCTCTCTAAAAAAAAAAAAAAAAAAAAAAAACCAAAAAAAAAATCTTTAAACCAAATTGATAAACTTTTAGGNGGGGGGGGGGATGTCTGGGCACAACTGTAATCTCAATTTTGGGGAGGCTGCAGCAGGAGAATCATTTAAGCATACAAGTTTAAAATAAGCCTGGGCAATGCAGCAACACCTTTTTCTTACAAAAATAAAAAATTAAATTTAAAAAGTCTTTCCTTACTAGTGTATTTGACAATATAATAGGACAGTCTTAATAGTTATATGTAGGCAAAAAGATACCTACCTTCTTGGGTTTATGTTGATCCACAAAATCTCTAACAAACTGGTATCGTTGTTTGTATAGTGGAGGTTTAAACTTAATTACTTTCTCAGGACAAACTTCTTCAAAATTACCATCAATCGCACTATTGAACTGAAAGTTTTTAAATAAAAAAGAAGAGTTCTTAATCATGCATGACTTCAGAAATTAAATCCAGGGAGAACTATCATTATGGAGAATACACGAGTCATCAAAGACCCCTGTCCTAACATCATTAGGCAACATCATATCTCCTCCACGGTTCCCCTCCTGCATTTTAGCAGGTGAGAATCAGGCTAGGTCCTCAATGACTACTTCTCTACCAGACTTTGACCTTAGTCCCAGTTCAATCTTTAGCCTGCATAGTCCAGTTTTAGTAAGAATTCTGCTAAATCAGTTAAAAGAAAATCTCACCCACTGGATATCTAATCACCCTCACAATCAAGTTTTTTTTAAATATTTTGTTTTAGTTGGACACAATACCTTTATTTTTATGTGGTGCTGAGGATCAAACCCAGCACCCCACATGTGCTAGGCAAGCGCTCTACCGCTGAGCCATAACCCCAGCCCACAATCAAGTTCTTCATCCCTCATCCTTAATGTATATCTAAGACCCTGGTCTGCCCTCAGCAGGAATCCTTTCAAGTCTGTTTAGCAAGAACCCTGTCACCTACCCCATCCTGATGAATCCTCTTAATTTTCCACCCACTACCCTACTCTCTCACACTCTACTCCTTAGATACATATTTCCAGCTGCCTTTGCTGTACTTATTCATAGTTAAGCCCTGTCAGCAATGTGCAAGAGTCCTAAATAATCTTTTTCTTTAACAGACCCCAACGGAAAAAAAACAGAATTTGTAAGATTAATCAGTGAAAGCTTTTACTGCTGTTCCTATATACCAATATCACAAAGCATTAGACAAAAAGGCTCTTAATATCTAGAGTAATACTGTCCAAATAAAATACAAGCAGGGCTGGGAACTTAGTTTGGTGGTAGGACTTGCCTAGCACATGTGAGACCTTGGTTCCATCCCCTGCACCACAACACAGGGACCACACATGCTAGCTAGCAAGAGCTCTACCAGTGAGCTACAGCCCTAGCCCCAAATACTCATTTTTTAAACTTAAAGATAAATTCAGTTCCTTCCTCAGTTGCACTATATATGATAAGTGTATATATGATACACTTGCCGTGTATCAGATATACAGATTGGACAACAGGAATCTAAAGCCTAAGTACTACAAGTGTGGTCTGTTCCCCCACACCGCCAAAAAGTGGCATGGAAACAATAAAAATGCAAATCCTTAGCAGGGCAAGGTTCCTCAAATCTGTAATCCAGCTACTCAGGAGGCCTTAGCAGAAGGATCAAAAGTTCAGAGCCAGTCTGGGCAATTTAGGAGACACTGTCTCAAAAGGAAAAGGATTGGGGGTGTAGCTTAGTGGAACAGTATTTGCTTTGGTGTGTGAAAGGCCCTGGATTCAATCCCCAGTACTATAAATAGTTTTAAAAAAAAAAAAAAAACCCTTTCTTGGGCCTTATCTCAAATCTCCTCAAACAGAATCTGCTGTATAAAATCTACAGGTGATGGAGAAAGGACAGGTTGGTAAGAGGGAGGAGATTTTCAGAGCATTCAAGTGGCATCCCTTCCCCCCCACCCCTTACATCCTTTTCAGTCATCTTTATGGTAACTGTAAACAATGGCACTGGGGGGGAGGAGGTGTCATTTAACGTGCAGATGGTATTTTTGTTTTTGCAGTACTGGGGATAAAACTCAGGGACATGCTAGGCAAGTGCTCTCCCACTGAACTACATCTCCAGCACATGCAGATGGTATTATGATGAAGTTAGAGGGTATCTAAGATAATCAGTCACTCTGGCGGCCATCTTAGGTCCAACCACTTTCAGGGTAGAAATTTAGCTACATCACCAAGGCAATGCGCATTAGGGTGGGGAAATAGAAGTGAGATAGGGATTTAGGATAAAAAAAAAGATACAGTGAATCTTAAAAGAAACCCCCAAGAGCCACTAAGATGCAGAAAGCATGGTTGTAAATCTTCAGTGGCATGCCTTTGAAAAATGAGGAAAATACACACACTCAGGTGCAAAACTGTGCAGCTGCACCTTCAGTCCAGCCCCTAAATACAGCCTTTGTCTGGCTTGTGCTGAAATAAATTCTTTTCTACTTCATATGCCAAGAAACCCACTGGTCCTGAATTTCCCCTCCCTTCTGGAAACTCCTTGAACCCTTGTCTGGAGGCACCTCTTCTCCCATAACAAGGATATAACATACTCAAAATTGAACAGTGGTTAATTCCAGGGAGGAAGTAGAAAAGTGAATTTTTATTTATTTTATTATTATTATTTTTTTTTTTATCAACAATTGAGGGCTGGGGATGTGGCTCAAGCGGTAGCGCGCTTGCCTGGCGTGCTTGCGGCCCGGGTTCGATCCTCAATACCACATACAAACAAAGATGTTGTGTCTGCCAAAAACTAAAAAATAAACATTAAAAAAAAAAAAAAAAACAATTGAACCCAGGGGTACTTAACCACTGAGCCACATCTCCAGCCCTTTTTATTTTTTAGTTAGAGACAAAGTCTCACTAAGTTGCTGAGGCTGGCTTTGAATTCCTGATCCTCCTGCCTCAGCCTCTCAAGTCACTGGGATTACAGGCATATGCCACCACACCCAGGTTTATAATATTTATGAATTACTTTTGTATTTTAAAAAGGCCCGAATTTTAAAATGTTTATAGGAGGCCGGGATGGTGGCACAACCTGTAAACCTAGCTACTTGGGAGGCTGAGATAGAAGGATCACTTGAGCCCATAGCTACTATATTAAGATCTTAACCATTTAGGTGGGCTTCTCTTTAGAATACCAGGCAAAAGTGGGGAGATGAAATCCTTGGGAGAAGATTAGGGAGGAGAAACAACTTTGGTAAAAATTAAAGGTAGGAGTGGCAAAAGTAATTTAGCCAAGCCAAACCTGGTAGCACAAACCTATAATCCCAGCAATTCTGGGGCCTGAGGCCAGCTACAGCAATTTATTCAGGCCCTAAGCAATTGAGTGAGACCCTGTCTCAAATAAAAAGGGCTAGGGATATAGCTCAGTGGTAAAGCACCCCTGAGTTCAATCCCTAGTACCAAAACAAAACATCTCCAGGCAATCCATTCATTTACATTAGAGACAGTATTGGGTTTGTTTTCCTCCCCCACCCCTTTTTCCTCAATACAGGGAGCTTTATCACTGAGCTACATCCCTAGTCCTTTTTATTTTTCATCCTTAAACAGGGTAGCTAGCACCTCTGTGCCCAGCTGAGACAGTTTGTTTAAATAAGTACCAACTGATGACAAAAACACTTAACTTTATACGCACAACTGTAGAAAATTTCATCAATATATAGCCTTGTTTCAATTAAGACTCCTGGAAATGCTAGAGCCTAAATGTGATGGATTTTGCATGCAATTTCCTCACAGTACACCACTGTAATAACTCCCAAGAGAAATAGAGGCAGGCAAGAAGGGTGGCATTTACCTACCTGTTCATTCTCTTCTTCCATCTTGTTTCCAGATTTTGTTGAGAACAAATGCAGATATATCATTCAAGCTCTGTATCTGAGAATCAGCAGCGATTCAACTGTAAATACAAAATATTTACTTTGATTTATTCATTTGTTTTTGAAGTACTGGGACTCTAACCCAAGGGTACTCTACCACTGAACTACATCCCTAGCCTTTTTTGTTTTGGTTTGGTTTTGGTTGTTTTTTGAGACGGACCTGGCTAAATTGCCAGTCCAGCCTGGAACTTGCGATTCCCTACCCTCTTGACTCAGCCTCCTGAGTGGCTGGGCTTACAGGTATGCTCCACGCCCCTAGCCAAAACACTTTGTTTTTTTAGCCACCTATAGGAAACAGCTGGCCCAGATGTAAAGAGAGAGAGCTTTCTCCTCTATGTGTTGCTATGCAGCCCACAGAATTTACCCAAGAAATATCGTTTCAGACATTAGCAAACAAGTCAGGATATCTGAACTTCACAGTATCAGACTCAGCTAAGTACAATAATACCCATTCTCTCCTTTTCCTGCTATTTGTTTAATTTGATGCACACTGAAACAAACTCCTGAGTTCTGCCTCTGCCTATTTCCCTGCTAAGATTCTCAATCTCATTCAAATTGCTTCCAATAACTCTATCAAACATCGTTAAATGAAATTTCGAGAGGGAAAAAGTGCCCTTAGTAAGTCAAAAGATACTGCAACATCGATCCAATTCACTCCCGGACTTGAATTTAAATTTCTGGCTCTCCATAGCACTAGTCCCCATAAACTAGAACTTAGTCCGAAATTTAGGCACCATGTCAACAACTAGCTTTTAATAATTCCCTGACACGTATTACGAAACCCTGTTCATGCGAGTCTAGGCTCTATCTTGGTGGCACCTCAGTCCTAGCATCTGTTACCTTTGAGAAGGAAGCACACCAAGCAGAAAAGCAAAGAGCAGAGGACGGAGCGGATTAAGCAGAGCCGCAGCCGTATTTAACTCCAGGCCCCGCCCCCGACGCCCGCGCACGCGCAGCCTCGCTACGTGACGTTACCCGCCTGCGGCCACACCTGCGCACCTCAAACCTGCGCCGCGCATCGAAGTTTTGCGCTCTCGGCGTCGGTACTGGTTCTTAGCATCGGCCCCGGCATGCGAAGCCCCACAGTGCGCCTGCCCCATCCCTCCTTGCTCCTCACTCCCAGGCGTCGATTTGGGGTTTTTTTAACGGCCGCAGTGGCGCATGCCCCGAAGCTATTTTCAAGGTCCTCACCCGAACCCTGCCGGGCACTAGGACCTCCACCCCGCCGCATCCCGAGCTCGCGCAGCTGTGATCCGCCTTCGGCGGGTCCCGTGACTGGTGGATGGAGAGGGCGCTGCGCGGAGCTCGTCCTCAGGCCGGGAGTAAGGGTGGCTGTTCCGTCCGTGGCGTTCCCGGTCCGAGGTTCCCAGTGCGCCCCAAAGACCCGAAAACGGTCCTGGCCAATGGAAAGCGGCTACCGGAGCAGCCGGGCTCAGCGCGAGCCTGCCGGCGTCCAGTGTCTGAAAGAGCCGCCGCTCTGATCCCAGAACATTTATTTGCAGGAGGGACTTAAGCGACTGCTAGGCTGGTAAAGTTGGTCTGAAAACACCTGAACTCAGAAAAATGTTCTTTCAATTCCCAGCTCGACTCCTGCCCACCCACCCCAACTTCACATACACACAGATTGTGGAAAGAATATCTGGTCTCTCAGAAAACTTTAATAGTTTTCTCCTTTCTCTCAGAGACTCAACACTTATATAAATAAGTACAGCACTTACCTGTTGGTGATTAAAGAGGGTGGGGGAAGGGGGCGAAGGTGTCTTTGAAAGAAATCTTACTCCTATTTTAGAAATCAAAAGTTGGTGTTTACTATTCAATTAATAGCCTATTCGTATACCATAATGGGCCAGGGATGTAGCTCAGTGGTAGAGGGCTTGCATAGTATATTTACATACCATAAAAGACATTGAAACTGTATTTTCTAACACAGGCATGTAATGCCTACTGTATGCAAAAAAAAAAAAAAAAAATTCTAGCAGTTTTGGGGTAGCACAAAGATGGATTACACAAATCTTGGCTTTGGTAATTTGGAGTCTAGTCTTATGGACAAAAATAGTGTATAACTCAAAAAAAAAAAGTGTAACTCAAGGTAAGCTTCACAGATGCAGTGATGATGTTACATCACAGTTTGAGAGATTCCTGTTGGCCTAGGGAAATGCAGTTGAAATACTCTTTGTTAAAGGAACAATTCCTTACTACAGGATTTTTGTTGTTGTTTTATTTACTGGTACTAGGGATTTAACCCAGGGATTCTTTAGCACTGAACCACATCCCGGTCCTTTTCATTTTTTTGAGACGGGGGTCTCACTAAATTGCTTAGGTTGGTTAAGTTGTTGAGGCTGGCCTGGAATTTGTGATCCTCCTGCCTCAGTCTCCTGAGTGCCTAGGATTCCAAGCATGCACCACATTGCCCTGCTCATGGTATTTTTTAAATGAAACCTCTAAAAGTAAGTGATGGATGCATTTCTGGGTATCTACTAAAAAAGAATTGAAAAGGGAACAAACATATTTCTACACCAAAGTTCACAGTGGCAATATTCACAGTAGCTAAAAGGTGGAAATGCCGGTAAATGAATGAATGGATAAACAAAATGTGGTGTAGATATACAGAGGGAAACTGTGGTCCACACCTGTAATTCCAATGCCAGGGATTATAGGAATACATAGCCACGCCCAGCTATATATTTATACACACACACGTTACATATTAGATTCTAAGAAATTGGCTCGTTGAGCCAATTTTTTTTCCTTCTGTACTTGTGATTAAACCCAGGGTACTTTACCACTGAGCTACATCCCCAGCCGTTTTCATTTTTTATTTTGAGATAGGGTCTTACTAAATTATTCAGGGCCTGGCTAAATTGTTTAAGCTGGCTTTGAATTTTCAATCCTCATGCCTCAGCCTCCCAAGTCCCTGAGTTTATATGACTGTGGCACTGTATCCAGCATAAGAAAATTTTAAAAGTTAATAAATGAACTATTCTGGACTCCTGGATCTAGAGTTTCTGCCTCATTGGCTAGAAGGCCCATTTATGAACTTGTATTCTTATGACCCGTTTCCTCCAAATTTGCCTATGTCACCATTCTCCTGATCTCCTACCAGGCTATGAGCCAAGTCCCAGACCTCATCCTTGGCTGTATTCACTTCTGCCCTTCCCACATTTGGACAATCCCAGAACCTAAAAATCATCCTTGGCTGTATTCACTTCTGCCCTTCCCACATTTGGACAATCACCAAACTTGATCTTTTCAAGCTGTCACATGCATCTGTTCTTTCCAACAACCAGTACTTGAGTTTAGCCTTTGTCATCCAATTTTGGTCATCATAACTCATTTTATCTTCCACCATATTATAATTTCCACTGAGATAGAAAGTTGTATCTTCATGAGTTTGAAGTCACATAAAACTTATGTACTGATTTTAAGTACTGATGCTATTCCTTAATGTTTGGAAATTTACTTATTCCAAGCACAGAGGGTTTTTGTTATTGTTGTAACTGTTGTTCATTCAGTGAAAAATAAAAAATGAGATTACCTGTTTGGCAAATAGGTGTATACAGCATGTATTATGGATTGAGTATTGGTTTGAATGGAAAAAGGAAGCGAGGCACAGTGGTGCATACTTGTAATTCTGTAATCTCAGTGACTTATTGAGACTGGGAAGGCTAAGGCAGGAGGTTGGCAAGTTGAAAGCCAGCCTTAGCAACTTAGTGAGATCCTCTCTCTAAATTTTAAAAAATGAAATAAAAAGGGTTGGGGATGTAGCTCAGTAGTAAAGCATTCCTGGGTTTAACCCCCAGTATAATAATAATAAAAAAAAAAAATTATCCTGAGCCAGGCACCAAGATGTGCACCTATAGTCCTAAACTGCTTGGGAGGTTGAGGCAGGAGGATCACTTGAGCCCAGGAATTGGAAGCCAGCTTGGGCCACCCTGTCTTTAAAAAAAAAAAAAAAGTTATCCTGATGTTAGCTTGGCATGATGCTCACAATAAGATGAGACATTTGGCGATCTTGGGAAAGAGTAATTATATTTTTGCTTTTAAGGAAAATGTAAATAGTTTTAGACCAGAGGAAAGATTGTGACAGATTAAGATCCATAAATTTATTCACTCTCCTTTTGAATCTATATGAATTGTTTTTGTTTTGTTTTGGTTTGGGTTTTTTTTTTTGGGGGGGGGAGGGTTACTGGGGATTGAACCCAGGGGCACTTAACCACTGAGCCACATTCTCAGCCCTTTGTATTTTTTTATTTGAGACAGGGTCTTGCTAAATTGCTTAGGGCCTCACTAAGTTGCTAAGGCTGACTTTGAACTTGTGATCCTCCTGCCTCAACATCCCCAGCCTCTGGGATGATAAGCTTGTACCACTACACCCGCCTTGTTTTTGTTTTTTTGAGATAGGGTCTATGTTGCCTATGTTGTCCAGGCAAACTTCAAATTCCCATCTTGCTGGGCTACCTCCCCAGACCTTACTTAAGTCCTCCCTAAATTGCTGAGGCTAGCCTTTAACTTGCAATCCTCCTACCTAAGCCTCCAATTTTACTGTATTACAAATTTATACTACCTTGCCCTGTTCAAAATAAGAAATTTTTTAAAAGGTGTGGGGGTAACCAGGCGCAGTGACACATGTCTGTAATTGTAATTTTATAAGCATAATTTTTAAGTTTTTCTGAAACACACTGTATAAACTTCAGCCCTTTAAAAAATAAACTATATCTGGCCACGTGCCTTTGCACATGGAGGTCACAATTTCAAAGCCAGCCTTAGCAATTTATCGACACCCTAAAAAAACTGTATCGGTACTGCCAAGATCAAGATCTGGAGAAAAACTGCTTCCACGATGCTGGGAGCCATTAGCCAAGTAGGTATGACAATTTCCTTGCCAGCGTACCCCATGTTGCTGACATTTTGCAGTGACATTGAATGTAGGTGACCTTGCTCAAGGACCAGGGCGGATTAGGGTGTTCCCGGTTTAACATAATCGGGTTTAGGGCGTTCCCAGTTTAGGTTCCAGGTTTAAGGTTTAAGATTATTCCTGCTGGGAATAGGGCGTATCCTGCTGCCTGAGTTCCCCTTGAGTTCTCACGGGATTCAGACAGTATATTTTGGAGATAGAAGCCCAGTGGAGGGGGATTTGGGCAGAGAACGTGGATTTCCCCAGAACGTGATTGTAGACAGCTGGTGTGAGTTCGGGAATAAAGAGTTGCTGTTTGAATCTACAAGCTGTGTGGTGGCTCGTGATTGTGTGCCCAGCCAGACTGCGGCACCACACAGCTCAATTAATCAGTCCTGAATTTATTAGTCAATATTCTCCATAAAAACAGAAAAAACAAGCTGGGCATAATGGCACACACCTGTAATCCCAGCTATTTGGGAGGTTAAGACAGGAGGGTTGCAAATTGGAGGCCAACCTTGGCCATTTAGTAAGCCCTGTTTCAAAATGAAAACTAAAAAGAACTGGAGATGTATAGCTCAGTGGTAAAGCATCCCTGGGTTGAAACCCTAGAACACCAAAACAAACAAAAAATAGAATCAACAGGATGTGTGTGTGTGTGTGTGTATTTATATTTTTGTACCAGGGATTGAACCCACAGGTGCTTAACCACTGAGCAACACATCCCCATGTAAGGGTAAAAGAAATTGAAGTTAAAGCGTAAAAGTTAAAGGGTAAAAGACCGGGTGTTGTAAAAGTTTCTAAGCTGCAAGGTCTGAGTTAGCTGTTAAGACAATGCTTAGAACCGCCCAGTAAACATTTCCCCTGATTGTCTGGTTGTTTAATAACTGAAGGGGTCTGTGTGGTTGCACGCAGGCATTGCAGGGCCTGGACCAATCAGTTTAAATGTAACCCCCTCCTTAGGAATGACCTATCACTCCAGCCTGACCTGTTCCCGCCAATGAATGAACTAATCAGGTTTAGGAGTTGTTGTTCAATTTTCCCGCGCCTAATGATGATTTGTTCTGATGTATACAAAGCCCTCCGCCCTCCCCAAAAAGTGTACTTAAGCAGTGCTCAGCCCCTACTCAGGGCTCTGGCTGCTTTCCCTTCTTGAGTGGGCACGGAGCCCCAGCATGCTGGTTCAATAAATCCCCCCTTCTGCCAATTGCATGAGTGGTCACTTGGTGGTCTCTTTCTCCGACGTTTCGTGGGACCCTTACACCCAGCCCTTTTTATTTTTTGTTTTGAGACAGGGTCTTGCTAAGTTGCTTAAGGCCTCACTAAATTGCTGAGACTAGCTTTGAACTTGCAATCCTTCTGCCTTAGCCTCCCAAGCCACTAGGAATATTGGCATTCTATCATGCCTGGCTATATATTTTAATATATACACACATTCAAACATACTGAGAGAGATTTTATTATAAAGAATTGGCTCCTTGAATCAATTTGTTTTCTTTTGTACTTGTGATTGAACTCAAGGGTATTTTTCCACCGAACTACATACCCAGCCCTTTTAGTTTTTGAGACAGGGTCGGTCTAAGGGCCTCCTACCTGAGACTGACCTCAAACTTGCAATCCTCTTGCTTCAGCCTCCTGAGCCCTTGGGATTACAGGCATGCTCCACCATACCTAGGCTTGTGCCCAATTCCCTAAAATAAATTAGAAATAAGATTTAAGGAGCCAGACATGGTAATCCCAGCATTTTAGGAGACTGAGGCAGGAGAATCACAAGTTCAAAGCCCTCAACAATTTAGTGAGGTCCTGAGCAACTTGGGAGACCCTGTCTCAAAAAGGGTTGGGGATGTGGCTCAGTGGTTAAGCACCCCTGGGTTCATTCCCCATTACTAAAAAATAAAAATTTATGGAGTCCCTGTTTCAAAATAAAAAGGACTGTAGTTCAGGGGTAAAGCACCCTAGGTTCAATCCCCAGCAACCATCTAACAAACAAACAATGAAAAACAGATTCAAAACAGTTCAAAATCTGCGGGATAGATAGGCAGCCTGGCCACTTAGGGGAGAGTTACAGCTCAAGTCCAAAGTCAGTCAGCTAAAGAATTCTCTTTTGCTGGGTGGAGGTGGGCACAGGTGGAGGAGGGATAGTGTGAAGAAGGAATTAGTATTTGTTCTATTGAGGATTTCAACTGATTTTATTAGGCCCAGCCACATTATATAAGGAGGATAGTTTGCTTTATTCAAATTCTTCTGATTTAAATATTAATCTCATCCAAAACATACTTTCACAGATTTTTTTCAGGTTAATATTGGACCAAATATTTGGGCAACTTGGTCCAGATAAGTTAAAATAAAAAATAAAATCATCCATCACAATTCCATTTTCCCAGTACAGTATGCCAGTGCTTTGAGCAAATGATTTCCTCAACCCTGGAGCTGCACAGGGCTCAACCTCAGCAGATGTACTCGGTGTGTCCAGGTCCCATTTTTTGGGAGCAATAATCTAGTTAGCCCATTTTGAATAAGCCTCCATTCCTCATTCAGTCACATGTAATAGTGGAGGAGATGTGTGAGCTCACAGGAGTGTGTACTGCTGTTTCTCTAGTATTGTGAGAGAGATGATTGGAAATATACAAGCACATTGGAGCACTGAAGTATTAAGCTTTCCCTTTTAGTACTTTTCTTTGAACCTCAGTTTCTTTATAGAATGACAATAAGAAATATATTGGGATCAGGGTAAACAGTGGTAGAAAACTTGCCTAGCATGTGGGAGGACCTGGGTTTTTTTTATAGTGTTGGGGTTCAAATCCAGAGCCCCACATGTGCTAAGCAAACATTTACCACTGAGCCATATCCCAGCCTTGGAACCTCCTGGGTTTGATCACCAACACCAGAAAAAAAAAGTCAACATGACCCTTTACCACCAAATTGATGATCTGATCCCAGAAATAAGGTAGGCAACAGGAAAAGTTTTCTTAGAAATGTTCAGTCAGGGTTCTTACTTGCAAACAATAGAATTCACTCAGGTTAGTTTAAGCAAATTGTGTTTTATTATAGGCTATCCATACCTAATCTCTTGGTCAACTTTATTTATCTATCTATCTATCTATCTATCTATCTATCTATTTATTTATTGGTACTGGGGATTGTCAGGAGATTAATTCTGGATATGGGGCTGCCTTCATGCCTTGCTCACTTGTGAATCTAATTCTCCTAAGCATGTATCTAATGGACTGAGCGTAGCTTATTTCTCACGGCAAGAATCTTGAGATTGTTCCTGGTGGTTGGATTATGTTCATTGCTCTTGTGACTGTGAGAGAAGATTCCAAGTAAGACATGAGACATAGTAAAAGTGTAGCAAAATTTATTAGAAGGGCAAAAAGAAAGAAGGAAGCACCCTCAAGGGTGAGGGGGGTCCTCTTAGAGAGGAGAGTGACAGTTTCCTGCTTTGTTTCCCAGCTTTTATTGGAGTTAAAGGGGCAGTTTCCAGAGGGTCCCACACCAACACCACTTATTAACTATAGATTGGCAGTTGGATTTTATCCGATTTTTAAATCCCTATTGCCTATGTCTTACTCATGAGTGTCTAACTGAAACTCACGGAGATGAAAATTTATAATTATAAAAAATTAAATAACATGTGAAGGACCTAAAGGCAACTTTGGTCACCCTTCCCTACACCACGCAATTTTTATCTGGAACTTGACTTCACAGACCTTGAGACCATTGAGCTCTTCAGTCTCTGATCAGGGCAATCTTTTTGTTATCAAAGAAGGAGTCTTGTGCAAATACTCCTCAGTCCTGTGAATAATATGCTATTCAGGGCTATTATCTTAAGTCAGCGTAGGACCAGGATGACTTTATATAATTTGTCTTTTTAAAAAACATGTTGAGAGGTAGGGTCTCAGTGGTGGTGCACACCTGTAATCCCAGTGGCTTAGGAGGCTGAGGCAGGCGGATCACAAGTTCAAAGCCAGCCTCAGCAATTTAACCAGGCTCTATGCAACTTAGTGAGACCCTGTCTCAAAATAAAAAATGTAAAGAGCTGGCTCAGTAGTAAAATACTCCTGAGTAGTTCAATTCCCAGTATTAGGGGGAAAAAAATGATCTTGGGACCTAAAATTTTTAGGGGATAGAGGTGGGAAGATAACTATCATGTGGAAAATTATAGAAATGTAAGGAGGGTCTTCAACTACAAAACGGCATGATTTCCCCCCTTGGCATGTGGCTCAGTGGTACAGCACTTGCCTAGAATGTATCGAAATTGAACCCAACACCACAAGAGGAAAAAAAAGGAAGAAAAGTATGCTTTTATGTCTCCAGCCACAAAAGCCATAGGAAGAGTCAAGAAGAGTTAGATAACAATTCATAGGTAAATAGTAACAAAACAACAATTAGTACTTTTATTATAACTAACTTTTGCTAAACTATTGTGTGTACTCTAATGCTTTTCCCATATCACTCATTTAATCTTCCTAAGAATCTGCAAGCTGATTAATTACATTTTACAGATGAGAAACAGATTTAGTTACTCAGGATCATAATAAGCTCCATAAGCAGCAGAAATGGGCTATAAACCAGATCATTTTGGCTCTCATCATGCTTTGTTTGGAGCTAGGTGCTAAGATTTTCTCCCTTAGTGAAAAATGACCTTTGACAGGTACAAACAATTTGTGCATGTGTGTGTGTCACAGGGCTGGGGAGTAATTGGGATTAAATAGAGGGTCTCACACATGCTAGGCAAATGCTCTATCATTTTTTGAGACAGGATTTTGCTCAGTCATTCAAGCTGACCTAACTTTCCAACCTCCTGCCTCAGTCTCCTAAATATCTGGTTACAAGAGTGTGCCACCACACCTCAATTCAAATTCCCCCTCTGAATTAGCTTTATAATTGAAAGGAAAGTGACCACAACACTCAGAGTAACCAAGAGATCTTCATTGCAGCAGTGCAACAGAGGAGAAAAGAGAGAAAGAGAGAGAGACAGAGAAAGCAAGAGAGAGCAAAAGAGATAGAGAAAGCAAGAGAGAGGGGGGGGCCCGGCAGGAGGGAGTTTTTATAGCCCAAATCTAATGAGGTCTCTGGGTCTGCAAGCTGCCTTGTTGGCACAAGGGGGGTAACATGTTCGGCCTTGAGCAGGGGGCTGAGTGTTCAGCCTTGAGCGGGGGCTTGGGCGTTTGGGCTTGAAGCAAACAGGTGATAAAGAGCCAGACAGAGGGTTTGAGTGACCAGGTCACCCTGCAGCTAACTTTGTTTGGCATGCCCTGCAGACAACTTACTCAGCTTGTCCTGCACCTAACAATAATATTACTTTAAAAATTGTTTTTTATTTGTAGAGGGACATAATACTTTTATTTATTTTTATGTGATGCTGCGGATTGAACCCAGCGCCTCTTACATGCTAAGCAAGAGTGAGGTACCAGCACAGCCCCATGTTACTTTTTCCTTTACTATTAAGCTGAATAGTTGTGACATGTGTTCATTCCCTATTTATGATTAACTTGTTTTGTTTTGATTTGTGTGGGTGTTGGAGATTAAACCCAGGGCTTCATGCATATTAAGCACTTGCTCTATCGCTGAGGTATACCTTCGACCTGAGTTATGCTTTTTAACTTCAAGTGGAAGTTGAAGTTAACAGACATGGCTTAACTTTTCAGCAATAACAGACTTTTTGTTTTCTTGTTGTGATATTGTAGATTGAACCCACCAGTGCTCTATCACTGAGCTACTATATCTTCAGCCCTTTTAAAATTTTGAGACAGGGTCTCACTGAGCTGCTGAGGCTGGCCTGGAACTTGTGATCCTTCTGCCTCAGCCTCCACACCTGCTTGGATTATAATTGCCCACCACCGTGCTCAGATAAAAGCGTATTGTTTATTTTTATTTATTTATTGGTACTGGGGATTGAACCCAAGGGTGCTTAAACTCTGAGACACATCCCAAGCCCTTTTTATTTTTTAAAAAAAATTTTTTTTTAGTTTTAGATGGACACGATATCATTATTTATTTATTTATTTATTTTAATGTGGTGCCCAGGGCCTCATGCATGCAAGACAAGCACTGAACCACTGAGCTACAACCCCAGCCCCCCCTTTTATTTTTTAACTTTGAGATGGGATCTCACTAGGTTACTTACAGCCTCACTAAATTGCTGATACTGGCTTCTAACCTGAAATCCTCCTGCTTCAGCCTCCAGAGCCACTGGGATGATAGGTGTATGTCACCCCTCCTGGCAAAAGTGCATTTTTTAAAACAATGAATTCTCAAATATGTTGGGGGGAATGATGAAAGGCCTAGGTTTGCATTAAAATAAGATATGGCTTGGGGCTCAGTGGTAAAGCATTTGCCCAGAACGCAGGCAAGGCCCTGGGTTTGATCCCCAGCACTAAAAAACAAAACAAAACAAACAAACCTGCAAAACAGAAAAACAACTATCCTTTTTCTCCACCTGAAATCCCATTAACTGTCTCATTACAAGATAATGTCTGTCTTTGATTCATTCAAACTCCAAACAGAATCATTTTAGCCAGGTATAGTGGTGCTCAACTGCAATCCCAGCTATTTGGGAGGCTGAGGCAGGAAGATCATTTGAGCCCAAGAGTTCAAGATCAGCCTGGGTAACAAAGTGAGACTCCTGTCTCAGGTAAAAAAAAAACAAAAGGCAAACCAACGTTACAATGCCTCAAAATTATCTACACTCCCCATTCTGCCCCTCTTCTATAAAAAGGGGGTATAAAAATAGTGAATTATGCTCACTTAGTGGGTCATTACACTATGTGATGTTTCCTATGTGTCCTTCTCCAATCAATCTATCTTTGTCAGTTTATTCCAGCAAACCTTCAGAGGATGGCCAGGTGTGGTGGTGCATGCCTATAATCCCAGCTACTAGAGACTGAAAAAGGAGAATCACAAGTTTAAGGCCAGCCTCAGCAATTTAACAAGACCTTGTCCCAAAATAAAAAATAAAAGAGGGTGGGGTGTAGCTCAATGCTGTAGTGCTCCTGGCTTTAATGCCCAGTACCACACAAAAATAAATAAATAAATAAATCATTTGATCTTTGTACTAGGTTTCCAAATCCTCAGAATTTCCTGATTGATAATATTTTTGTTATTCAAATTGGATCCTGAGTGTTTATGCTAATTAGGCAGCTCTTGGTTGGCTTGTAAATAGCAAAAGCTAATAAGATGACTCAGGATGGAGGAAGACCACAGTAAAATAATCAATCCTCTGATTAGAAAGGGTTGGAGCTTTGGGTTGGGATTATGGCTCAGTGGTAGAGTGCTTGCCCAGCATATGGGAAGCACTAGGTTTGATTCTCAGAACCACATAAAAATAAATAAAATAAAGGTGTTGTGTCCGTCTACAACTAAAAAAATTTTTTTTAAAAAGAAAGGTTGGAGCTCTAAGTCTTGAGATATCATGGAGGGGCTAGAGCAAATGATCCAGTCAATTGTGATTACTTAATGAGACCACAATAAAAACCCTGGTTACCCCAAGCTCAGGTGAGCTTCCATGTTTGGTAACTACACTGATAGGGTGTACTATCCTGAGCACATTTGAGACTCTTGGAGATTTGGCCCTCTCTTCATTTAGCTGGTCCAGATTTGTGTCCTATATGGTAAGTTGTAAGTACTACACTATTGAGTTATGAGTTATTTTTGCAAACTACGGATTTTGAGGGAATTCTAGAAACCCAAAGTGTATAATCATTTCCCCATAAAAGCAAGTAGTCCTATAATCCGAAGGAATCTTGTTTCATCTTTTTATAGTGTCAGAGATTAAACCTAGAGACTTACCTGTGCAAGGCAAAAGCTTTATGGCTCAGTAACATCCCAATCATATCTCATTATTTATTATTATTGTTGCTATTTTTGCAGTGCTATGGATCAAACCCAGGGCCTAGGATATGCTAGCCAATCACTCTACCAGAAAGCCACACCCCAGCTCCCATTCTCGTTGTTTTAATATGCAATTCCCTAATGACATATGATGAATATCTTTTCACATGGTTATTTTTCACCTGTAAGGTGTCTGTTAGGTACTTAGCCCATTTGGGGAGGGGATACTGGGAATGAACCCAGAGTCACTTTACCACTGAGCTACATCCCCAGAACATTTTATTTTCTATTTTAAGACAGGGTCTCACTAAATTGCTTAGAGCCTAAGTTGCTGAGGATGGCCTCAAATTTGCAATCCTCCTGCCTAAGCCTCCTAAACTGCTCAGATTACAGGTGAGCACAGTGGTGCCTGCCTGCCTGTTTAGCCCATTTTTAAATTGGCTTATTAATTTTCTTTTTTGGTACCAGGGAATTGAGCCCAAGGGTGCTTAACCACTGAGCCATATCCCCAGCCCTTTTTATTTTTTGAGATAGGGTCTCGCTAAGTTGCTTAGGACCTCACTAAATTGCTGAGGCTGGCTTTGAACTTGTCATCTTTCTGTCTCAGCCTCCTAAATTGCTGGGATTACAGGCATGAGCCACCAAGCCTGGCTAGAGGATGATTGGATGATTTAACCAGAAATTAGAGACTAGTTTATGCCATATAGCAAGACCCCCATCTCAAACAAAATTTTAATTAGTTGTAAAGGATGTAATTTGTTATGCATTACAAATATTGACATTTGAAAATAATTTTTTTTTTTTTTTTTTTGTAAGGAAACTTTATTTAGCTTACAGTTTGGGAGGCTGAAAGGTCACATGGCATGGCATGGGCTTTGTGAGAGCCCTCTTGGCTGCATCAGGATTGAGTGGCCCCATTGGTTCAGCTTCTGGTAGTGTTATTCATGCTGACAGAATTCCAGGGTGGCACAAGGCATCATATGGGAAAAGAAGTATATCTGTATGTATCTGTCTGCTCCACTCTTTTGAAGATATTCAGTGAAGGCTGTTTCCTCTTTTGGAGGTGGCCTGCTCCACATACCTCAGAGCTTTACTTCTATTTCACTGAATAAATCCTTTATGCTCTTTCTTTTTTTTAACTTTTTATTTTTTTAATATTTATTTTTTAGTTGTACTTGGACACAATACCTTTATTTTATTTATTTATAAATAAATAAATAATCGATCATAGGTGCTAAGGATCAAACCTAGGCCTGCATTTGCTAGGCAAGCACTCTACTGCTGACCCACAACTCCAGCCATATTTTTTATTTTTTGATACTTGGTGATTGAATTCAGTGGATGCAGTCCTTTTTATTATTTTGAGACAGGGTCTTGCTAAATTGCTTAGGGCCTCATTAAGTTGCTGAGGCTGGCTTTGAATTTGTGATCCTCCTGCCTTAGCTCCCAAGCCTCTAGGATTAGTCATGTGCCACCATACCCAGCTCCAGACTGGTCTTGAATTTGCATTCCTCTTGTTTCAGCCTCTCAAGTAGCTGGGATTACATGCTCAGGCCATTGTGCCCCTACACCATTCATTTTAAATGACAACGCCCACCCCCTGCACCCCCAATTTTGTGTTTTGGATTCTGGGGAATCAAACCAAGGGCTTTGACCATGCAAAACATTGCTCTTATCACTGGAGCTACACCCCCAGTCCACAAAAGAAAATTCTGGCTAGTCTTCAGAGTCATTCATTTTTCTGAACACCAATGCCAACACTTAGGAAATGGCATTTTGCCTGGCACAGTGGCACATGCCTGTAATTCCAGGGGCTTAGGAGGCTGAGACAGGAAGATCACAAGTTCAAAGCCAGTCTCAGCAATTTAGCAAGGCCGTAAGCAATTTAGTGAGACCTTGTCTCAAAAAGGGCTGGGGAGGCTGGGGATGTGGCTCAAGCGGTAGCGCGCTCACCTGGCATGCGTTCAATCCTCAGCACCATATACAAAATAAAGATGTTGTGTCCGCCAAAAAATAAATATTAAAACTCTCTTTAAAAAAATTTTTTTTTGAAAAATAAAAAAAAAAGGGATGGGGATGTAGCTCAGTGGTAAATTGTCCCTAGGTTAAATCCCAGTACCAAAAAAAAAAAAAATTGCATGATGAGTTGCGTACCTTTTTTTTTTTCAAAATGGGAGATCTATGGGAAAAGGAGGAGGCAGGAACAGAGAACTAGTATTATACCACTGATCTTAGGCAGACTGATTTTATTTATTGTATTTATTTACTTTTTGCAGTACTGGGGATCAAACCCAGTATCTCACACATGCTAAGCAAGTGCAAATTATATGCAATGTTCTCATAGGCTACATGAAGTACTTTTATTTTTGATATGTGGGTCTTGCTATGTTGCCTAGTCTAGTCTGGAACTTGTGGGCTCAAGTGATCTCCCCATCTGGCTGCCCAAGTAGTTACATACACTCCCTGTTTAAAGAGACTTTTTTTTTTTTTCATTTTTATATTTTTGCAGTTATGGGGTTGGAGCCCAGTGCCTCACACATACTAGGCAAGTGCTCTGTTAGCAAGGGACTTTATTTTCTTATTGGTACTGAGGATTAAACCTGGGGTCTCATGCATACTGGGCAAGAGTTCTAACACTGAGGTACATGCCCTGCCCTTTTCACTTTAAAAAAATATTTTTTAGTTGTAAATGAACACAATACCTTTATTTATTTATCTTTTTTAAAAAAATATTTTTTAGTTGTAGATGAACACAATATCTTTATTTTATTTTTTATGTTTTGCTGAGGTTTAAAACCAGTGCCTCATGCATGTGAGGCAAGCACTCTACCACTGAGCTACAACCTCAGCCCTTGTTTATCTTAATGTGGTGCTGAGGATTGAATCCAGGGCCTCACACATGCTAGGTGAGAGCTCTACCACTGAACCACAACCCCAGTCCCCCTTTTCACTTAAAAAGAAAAAAAATTATTCACTTTTTGTGGTACTGGGGATGGAATGCAAGGTCTCACAGAAGCTGGGCAAGTGCTCTACAACTGAATCACTCACATCCTCAAACGTTCTTTTTTTTTTTTTTTTGAGACAGTGTGCCCCCCAGGCCTTGTTCCTTCCCTGTGTATATGCTGTTGAAATTTAAGATTGCTACCTTGAAACTTCCCAAGTCAAGTTTCTAGTAAAAGCCAGGTGTGGTGGTACATACCTATTATCCCAGGTACTCTGGAGGCTGAGGCAAGATCAAAGTTTGAGGCTAGATGAGCAACTTACAAAGATCCTGCTCAAAATAAAATGAAAAGGGGTGGGGATATAGCTCAGTGATAGAGTATTTGTCTAGCATGTGTGAGGATCTGGTCTCCATCCCCAGTACAACAACAACAAATAAGGGCTAGTGGATTTTGGCAATTAGGATTCCATAGTAAGCCATCCAAGGTTTTTGAGAAGGATGATGATACATTTTTTAAAATTATTCTGACAATTTATGAAATATGACTATAATCAGAAAACACTGTCAATATTAGTCTTAAAATTAGATTTTGAGATCATGGATGTAATCATGTATATGATTTTTTCCCCCCAACACTGGGAATTAAATCCAGGTCTCTTGCATGCTAGACAAGCACTCAAGCACTGAGCTGTAGCCCCAGCCCCTGTTCAACAATGACATTTGGGGTAGGGGTGGGGTGCTGGGATTGAACCCAGGACCTAGCAAATGGTAAGCACAAGTTATATCATTAAGTCACACTGCTAGCCTGACTTTTCCTAAAACCCCTAACTGGCCTGTTTTATTGGAAGCATTTAGTAACCCTTTCCAGGCACTTCAGTCATTACTCCCTATTAATATACCTCTTAGCTGCTGTCAGTTGAATATTTATATTTAGCACCTGTAAGTCTGATCTTCCCTGCTTCTGTGTATGCTCAGGCTGTTCTCTGCCATTTATAAAACTGCCTGTCTGGATTTCACCTGAGAAACTTCAGTGCTCTCTTTAGCCTTCTTTTTTGCAAATTGACAAATATTCACAATCTGTAGTTACATTCTCCTTATTGCCCCCACTTTGGGAGTAGCCAAGAAATTCAACAAGTCTTTAAAATGTCAAAATGTGGAGCTGGGGTTAGCTCAGTGATAGAGCACTTGCCTCATACATGTGAGACAGTGGGTGTGGGAGGCACTGGGTTCCATCCTCAGCACCACATATAAGTAAATATATTTTTTAAAAAAGGAAAAAGAAACATGCAGAAACAATTTTTTGTTAAATATATTTATTTTCTAGTTATAGGTGGACACAATATTTTATTTTTACGTGGTGCTGAGGATTGAACCCAGTGCTTTACGCATGCTAGGCGAGCGCTCTACCTCTGAGCCTCAACTCCAGCCACAGAAACAATTTTTTAAAAATGTGGTAGTCTGCAACATGAACGGTGTACTCCAAGAAATAAACTATTTGACCGGTATCTTTATATCCGTGTGGATTTTTAAAAATCATTTTCATTCTTCTTACCCTAACCACTAAGTTCTTAACAAAACATACCGTTCGAAGTAAATATTTACAGTCTACAACACAAATCTTTATACCTGCAAGCATGAGAAAGATCTTTTCAGTCTTTTCATGGGTAAAAATAAAACCCAAAGGTATTATTCTGTGTATAACCTTCTCTTAGTTCTCAAACGCTAGGAGTCTTCTGTTAGCAGTGGGTTTAAGAGCTGAAACTGATCACTTTTACACCGTTTGTTCACTTCCTCTGCCTCATTCCTTGCCCGAGACAGGGGCAAAGGACAGGTAGTCAGTAAATGATCAGGTCAGAAAGATGAGGGCTTATTTCGAGGACCCGATCCTCCCTAGATACACATCACCCCTATGTCTAGCCCAATACATTCGTTAAAACTGAAAGATCTGGAGAAGAAAGCAATGGCTTGAGCCAGACGCCTGAAACATTCTACTGGTAGCTTCAGGTATGCTAAGTAGTTCCTTTAAAGGTCACAACAGCCCAGCAAAATGTTATCGCAGTCTTATGTTCAGGCTTAAACATTAGACCTCAGGTCATACACTACATCCCTGCAAAGGACAGAAACATCTTTTATGGGAATCACATGGGGAAGTAGAGTCACTGATAATCTTTGAAGAATCTTAAAACAGCGAACTCGGCGAAGACCTCCGACACTTCCCCAGAGCTAGACACTAATTGAAAAGCCCATTGCAGTGATGCAAAACCGTTTCCTGCCCGACTCTGGCGAGAAGAAACTAGGTCCCCAGACGAAACGCTAAAACATACAGATTGGGCCTAGAACGTCCTTCCCCATCGTCCCCAAATCCTCCCGGGAAATCTAACAGTCGGGCAAAGGAGGCCACCTCGATGAGTCCAGCGCGCAGAGAACGCGCGGAACCAGGAAGAGGAATAGCTAGCCCACCCAAGTGTTTCTGATTAGCTGCCGGCTTAGCTTGGAACGCTGGGGCGTATGACGTCACATCCGCCGAGCCCGCCATCTTGTTCCCAGGGGCAGTTGGCGGAAGAGATCGCGCTCCCTGGCCACCGGCTTGCCTTCTTCCTGGAGTTCTCGCAGCCCGCATCTCGGTGTCTGCTCTCGGCCCGGGGTCCATTTTCGGGGTCAGGGTTGCCCTCTCTCGCCTTGCTGGGGCACAGCGAGGCGGCCCCCTCTTCTGACGGCATTCCATGGAGTAGGGTCCCGGACCGTTGTCCCGAAGAGCGAGATCGAGCTTCGCCCCCTCCCCCCTCCCTTCTCCCTCCCTCCTTCCTTCCGTCGCAACATGGCTAACAACAGCCCCGCGCTGACAGGCAACTCGCAGCCGCAGCACCAGGCAGCCGCGGCCGCGGCCCAGCAGCAGCAGCAGCAGTGCGGCGGCGGCGGCGGCGCCACGAAGCCGGCGGTCTCGGGCAAGCAGGGCAATGTGCTGCCGCTGTGGGGCAACGAGAAGACCATGAACCTCAACCCCATGATCCTGACCAACATCTTGTCGTCGCCTTACTTCAAAGTGCAGCTCTACGAGCTCAAGACCTACCACGAGGTGGTGGACGAGATCTACTTTAAGGTACGAAGCCTCTAGGCCTTGGGCTTGGGGGTAAGTTCAGAAGAGGTATGGAGGAAACCGGCGGAGGCGGCCCCCGAGATCTGAGGATTTGTGGGTGGGGGAAGGTCGGGCGGAGGGGGAGCTGTCGCCTGTAGCCTGTCAGGGAGGGG
>NW_026000081.1:1633980-1641141 GCF_001458135.2 Marmota marmota marmota
CCGCCCTCTCGTTTCCTTTTCAGATTTTAGAGCCAGGAGAGCCCGCCACTTTCGATATTTCTCTTCCCCCAACCTCCTGCCTACCCCTGGGGGATGTTGGGCAAGAGGGATAGGGGAAAGGAGAAATGAGTAACAAAAGTCTCTCCAGTTCACAGCTTTAAATTTGTTCCTTTTGACATGGATCTATTAGGCGCCAACTTGGTGCTTCTCCCGCTCACCCGGGCCAGGGCATGTAGTGACTTCAATATGGGCCTCGTGTTGTTGGTACTGTCCAATCCAGACAGGGACATGGTCAGTGCGTGTGTCGGTTGGGGTGGGAGGGATGGGGGTGGAGAGGTGCCAGTGCAAGATGTGTACAGAAGGCCTGGAAATTTTCCCAGCAGGAAGTCAGGAGTAAGCGGTCTCAGCCACCTGTGCATTGGGCATATTTAGAATTATCTGGGCCCTGGGCTTCTGCGGCAGGGTCTGTGCTGGGGAGCTCACCTGGCGCCTCCTCACTGCACTCTTGTCTCAGTTCTTGTTTCGTTAGCAGGATTGACTCAGTCTTGCAGCGAGGCTCGGAGCAGCCCAGGGTCGCAGGTAGAGGTATGCACTATTAATCATGCTCAATCGCCATAAATGCATTTCCCTGGTTAAATGAAAAGCTAATTAGACTTTTTTTTTTTTTTTTTTTTTTTGGCCATTGGTTTTGGTCTTCATCAGTAGATAGACTTTTTCCACTTCCCTGCAAATTATGTAGTATTAAAAATACCTTCCAGGCCTCCAAACATGGATTTGTATTTTAAAGAGAATTAATAATAGCCTCAACAGTTTTTACAAACGTTTTAGCTGGAGCATTTACAATCTTTTGTCTGTAAAGTTTGAGACAGATCACGTCTTTTCTGTCATCCGAACATGTGTGGAGATGTTAACAAAAGGACATTTCTCTATTTGTTTTGCTGTCTTTCCCCCCAATAATTGTTTAGATTATTTCAAGATTTTGAGATATTAGTTGCTTTTTTATAGAAAACATTTTGAGGAATACAGTTCAACCCTGGGCATGTAGAGTACAGAAGTAAATTGAATATTCTCTTACAAGAGTCTTGAGAAGGTGTAATTGTTATACTGTGAACTAGCTTTTTTTTTTTTAAAAAACTAGCTTTTTAAAGGTAAGACCTTTTCAACATGGATGCAATATGTCGAATAATATTTAACATACTATTCTATTCAGTAAACTTCGAAAAGCTGTAAATTGGATTTCTGCTCCTTTTGTGGCAGTTTCTGTTTTAAAATCTAGTTTATGTAGTAGGGGGAAAACTTTCATACGTTGTGTTTTGAAACAATTAAAGATCTACCAGGAATTATTTTTAAGTTTAAAACTAAAGACCCAGATTTTGTCATTAATATGGTTGTATCAAATAATCATTGAAATATGTAGACCTCTAATTTTTGTACTTATTTTTTATTTATTTATTTTTGGTACCAGGGATTGAACCACTTAGCCACATTCTCAGCCCTTTTATTTTTTTATTTTGAAGTACTTTAATTTTGTTTTGTTTCTATCCCTTGACTAGTCTTTGAGGAATTGAAACATTAACACAGCAAGCTGGGGAAAAGAAATAGTTAAGTACTCCAGGAGTTGAGCAAAACAGTGTAGTACTTGAGTATCACTAAAAAGCAGTATAAAATAATACCATGTGTGGGTGGAAATACACTTTCAGAAAGATAATAGAATGAAATAACAGGATTTTTTTTTTTTTTAACAACAAAATAAGATCTTTCCAAAAGACTTCTTGGCTTCTATTTTATAGTTAAAATTCTTTTTATTGCTATTTTAGATAAAGCTATTTTTGTAGGGTGGTCCTTTAGCAAAAAGGATACTGTATTATGTTTGATTTTACTTAGTGTATATTAATGGCTATTCACACTCCATTTCTGATACAGTTTATATTCTTGGGGGGAAAATTAGATTGGTTCACATAATTAGGCTGAAAATGAATTGTAAGTGACTGAAAATCTCTGTAAAGTGACTTTTGTGGTTTTATCTTTAATCAGGAATAAACTTGATTCTTGTGGAAAAAATGTGCAAATAAAAGTTCTGTTATTTTGCATTTTACTTTATTTTATCATGTAAATTTTTTAAAATCATAAAGTAGAAATATTGAGGGCATTTTTTTCAAACTTCATTTTAAAATGAGTTTTTTTTTATTTTAAGTAATTTATAATTAAAAAGCTGAATAGTATCAAATATATTGTGCAAATTGATGAAGACTGTAGACATTTCCTGACTCCCACATATGTAGAAATTAGCTGTGCATAAAGCTAGTTTAATGGGATTTCTGCTCTGCCATCACATTAAGGTTTTATTAAATCCTGGTAGTTTTATTGGTATTCTTTAACTGTCTAAGCAGTTTTTCCAAAGATAATTTACACACTTAATGTGAGTAAACAGTATTTTTGGAAGAGTTGCTCTGTTACGGACTTGGGCTTAATCAGAATTTTAAAAAATTCAGAGTATGAATGTTTGTTGTCTTCCTCTTTTCTATTTTCAGGTCACGCATGTTGAACCTTGGGAAAAAGGAAGCAGGAAAACAGCTGGCCAGACCGGGATGTGCGGAGGGGTAAGTAGAAGTACGTGCATTTTTCAGTTTTTCTGTGTCTGATAATTAAGTTTATTAGAAAACTAAAGTCTGTCACATTCAAGTGACAATTTGTTGGTGGATCTTAGAATTTGTAAAAAATGTAAACTCAAGGGTCCAGTGAATTGGGTTACAAAAAGTGTTACTGTTAATACTTCATTCTTATTCTGGATTATGTCTTGGTTATTAATCCTAACACGATTAGTCAGTGGATGCTAACTAAGCATCTGTTAATTATTATACTTTTTTCTTAACTGTTTCTCCTAAAGGTTCGAGGTGTTGGAACAGGAGGAATTGTTTCTACAGCTTTTTGCCTGTTATACAAATTATTTACTCTGAAATTAACTCGCAAACAAGTGATGGGTCTTATAACACACACAGATTCTCCATATATCAGAGCCCTTGGATTTATGTATATAAGGTGAGCATATATTTATCTGTATTTTTAATAAATATCTCGTTGTAATTCACATAATTTTTTTTTGTTGTTGTTATTGTTGTTTTTGTACTGGGGATTGAACCCAGAGGTGCTTTATCACTGATATATCCCTATCCTTTTTATTTTTCATTTTGAGATGGGTTTTGCTTAGTTGCCTAGGAACTTGCTCAGTTGCTGAGGCTGGCCTTGATTACAGTTCTCCTGCCTTAACCTCCTGAATCATTGGGATTACAGGCATGCACCACCTTGTCTGGCTCACATAAGCTTAATAAATCTTCCTTGCAATTCTAGGTATACGCAGCCCCCTACAGATCTTTGGGACTGGTTTGAATCCTTCCTTGATGATGAAGAGGTATGTCAGCAAGGGTAATAATTAATTTTTTCTAATTACTTTTATTTTTAATATCTTTCCATTGGAGATTTAATGTCTTCAAGAATTTTCTGTAGTTATTTCAGTCATACTTTCAGAATTAAAGTCCTTTCACTAGGACTTGGTGGCTTTTACATATCTTATGTTAAATTTAGTATGTTTTGTTTTTAAATTACTTAAATGTTTTTATAACTATTAGAAAATTTCTCTTCCTAATTAGTTTCTGTATATTGTATTGGTCCTAACTTGTACAGTTGATAGTGACTTTGAGGTGGGCTGTGGTCCAGATTGAGGTGATAAAAGACATGTAACAGAAAATTAAATGTATCCTTTTTTTCTTGTGGAACTTTTAGTTCTTCACTCTAACCTCTAAATACAAATATTCCCACTTGCATAGAAATGCAAAATTGTAGAGCTAGGCTTGACTTAAATAGGCTGAGAGTTTGGATGGTTGGTTGAAGGTGACAAAACAAGAACTTTTAATTCTGAATTTCTCATTTTTTGAGACGGGTCTTGCTGTATTTCCCAGGCTGGCCTCATACTCTCCATTCTCCTGCATCAGCATCTCAGTAGCTGAGATTATAGGCATTTGCCACCACCATGCCCTGCTAAATCTAGTTTTCTGGCTCCTGGTACATCACATATTTAAAACAAGACAATGCTATTCTAGATGTTTTTAAAATTCTAAATCCAGTTTGCCATCTTGAGTTTGTTAACATGTTTAGAAATTACTTTAGGAAACTTGACTAAGTTATACTAATTTGCTTACATATTAAAGTCAAGGATATCAAAATGTACCCATGTATTATGCCATGTATCTCTTCTTCCCATTACTTTGTATTTTAAGGTTCATAAAGTAGACTCTGATATAGCAGTAGTCATATTTTAAAAGTTCAAAGAATTTGTTGAATTAAAAGATGGTTCCAATGGAAATATTTTTGTTTGCCATTATATTCACATCAAAAAAATGACACATTTAGACATAGAGGATTTAGTCTTTCTCTACCTTTTTTTTTTAACCTGTTTACTGAACTGCTTGATAATTGGAAGACACAAAAATTATTTTAGGTGATAATCACAACCTTTTAAAGATTTTTTTTCCTCTTTATAAAAGCTTTTTTTTTTTTTTTGGTTGTAGATGGACACAATACTTATTATTATTGTTATTATCATTATTATTTATGTGGTGCTGAGGATCGAACCCAGTGACCCATATGTGCAAGGCAAGAGTTCTACCACTGAGCCACAACCTCAGCCCAATAAGAGCTTTTTAAGACCAAAATGCTTCTCCCTTTTGACTATAAAAAAGCATGTCCTTCTTTTTAATTGTATTAGGTTTGTTTTTTAATGGTTCTATTTAATCTGTTTTTTATTGTGCTTACAAACCTGAGGTCCTCTGTTTAAGCTAACTTATGTTTTCTTCCTTAGATATCTGCAGCGATTATATTTGGAAATACTGTATATCTGAACACTTAAATGTGTGTGAGTGCAAGCAGTTTTACCTTTAGCTCTTGTTTTCCTGTTTAGATAACAAATCTCACTTTCCTTGTGTGCTTGCACTATAGGTTTGGGACTGACAATAGCTGACTAACATGTCCTGAGCTGTGAGAGGGCATAGCAAGAAGGCCTTCATGCGGTAATGACCCTTTTCAGAGACAATGGTCATCATGGATTATGCGTTTCCAATTATTTGTTCATTTATTTATTTTCTACATAACTAAATTAGAAACCTCACTGCTTCATGGCAGTTGGTTTGCTATTGCTTCCAGTTTTATTAGGGCTTCATTTTTATATTACAGCTGTTAAAAAGATAACCTTTAGACAGAAATTGTCTGAAATAGTTCATATGTAGCTAGGTTACAGTGCTAGGTATGATGTGTGCAAATGTATCCACAGAAATATGTACTTAGTAGGTATGTGGAATGTAAATTAAGTCCTTTGTTCCACATAGTTTAGTAGTATAAGGTGCTTTTTCATATTATTACCTGAGTGAGATCAGTTCCCTTTATGCCCGTGAGGCTGCAGGATTTGTTCTCACCTGCATGTATACACTAAGCCCAAATATTTTGCAATGTGTCATTCATTACCAGGTTAGGATACAAAATTGAAAGTTTTCTGTTAGAATTTTTTTGTATTTGATTCCAAAGATGGTAATGTGTTTTTTTAGTATTCATGTTTGTGTTGAAATGCCTTTTTTTTCTTTTTGCTTTTTTATTTTTTATTTTTTGACCATTAGGGTATCTTTTGTGTTTCATAGGACCTAGATGTGAAGGCTGGTGGAGGCTGTGTGATGACCATTGGAGAAATGCTGCGGTCTTTTCTCACAAAACTGGAGTGGTTTTCTACCCTGTTTCCAAGAATTCCAGTTCCAGTTCAGAAGAATATTGATCAACAGATTAAAACGCGACCTAGAAAAATCAAGAAAGATGGAAAGGAAGGTGCTGAGGAGATAGACAGACATGTTGAACGCAGACGTTCAAGGTAGACGTAACAAATTGTAAATTTATTCCTTTTTATTAGGGATTGAATCCAGGGATGCTCTACTACTAAGCTACATCCCCAGCTTTTGGTATTTTTTTATTTTTAAGTTGCCACGGCTGGCTTGAACTTTTAGTCTTCCTGCCTTAGCTTCCCAAGAAGCTGGGATTGTTGTAGACGTATATCACTACACCCAGAGTTTTGTTTTGTTTTTACGCAGTCTTGGGAATTAAACCTAGGATCTTGACTATGCTAGACAGTGCTGTCCCACTGAATTACATTCTCAGTCCTTATAATACGTTTTATTCATTGGAATTTCCTTCTTCCTTCTCCATTTCTTAGATCTCCAAGGAGATCACTGAGTCCACGGAGGTCCCCAAGAAGATCAAGAAGTAGAAGTCATCATCGTGAGGGCCATGGGTCTTCTAGTTTTGACAGAGAATTAGAAAGAGAAAAAGAGCGCCAACGACTAGAGCGTGAAGCCAAAGAAAGAGAGAAAGAAAGGCGAAGATCCCGAAGTATTGATCGGGGGTTAGATCGAAGGCGTAGTAGTAGGAGTAGGGAAAGACACAGAAGTCGCAGTCGAAGTCGTGATAGAAAAGGGGATAGAAGGGACAGGGATCGGGAAAGAGAGAAAGAAAATGAGAGGGGTAGAAGACGAGATCGAGACTATGATAAGGAAAGAGGGAATGACAGAGAAAAGGAGAGGGAAAGATCAAGAGAACGGTCCAAGGAACAGAGAAGTAGGGGTGAGGTAGAAGAGAAGAAACATAAAGAAGACAAAGATGATAGGCGGCATAGAGATGACAAAAAAGATTCCAAGAAAGAGAAAAAACATAGTAGAAGTAGAAGCAGAGAAAGGAAACATAGAAGTAGAAGTAGAAGTAGAAATGCAGGGAAACGAAGTAGAAGCAGAAGCAAAGAGAAATCAAGTAAACATAAAAATGAAAGTAAAGAAAAATCAAACAAACGAAGTAGAAGTGGCAGTCAAGGAAGAACTGAAAGTGTTGAAAAATCAAAAAAACGGGAACACAGCCCCAGCAAAGAAAAACCTAGAAAACGTAGCAGAAGCAAAGAACGTTCTCACAAACGGGATCATGGCGATAGTAAGGACCAGTCAGAAAAACATGATCATCAGAGGAGCCAAAGTGTAGAACAAGAGAGCCAAGAAAAACAACATAAAAACAAAGATGAGACTGTGTGAAAAATTTTGTAAAAGTGGATCACATTGAATCCTATAAATGTTTGATTAAATC
>NW_026000081.1:1641162-1651899 GCF_001458135.2 Marmota marmota marmota
GAGTTCAGATTGTGCAGTAGTTATGCACTCTTCAAGCTCCCTGTAGGCTGCATTTTCATTTCTTCTTTTGTGTAGGGAAGTGCCTTTGTAATCCCATTTATTGCATTGATGTTTTCACCCAGTTGTTGAGTTTGATACATGATGCACAAGATTGTTCTTGCATTTTTATTGTTTGTTTTTAAAATGTACAGTCTGTACATATGTCCTAAAAATGTTTTAATTCCTTTGGCATGGTTGCCATGTTGGTTAAATTTGTATAAGGCAATAAACTGCCACTAATTCTATTTTTGTTTTGTAGGTGTGGGATTATGGTTTGTGTACTGAAGTTAGCATGGCTGTGCTTTTCGTAATAGGATGCTAAAGACTTTGGGAATGGAACTTGGATATCTTATAGGAGAATTGTGTGCTTTCAATGTACATGAAGGCAGCAGTTGTAGGATTAACATTCTTGTCCACTGTACATTATCTTGAAAGACTTGTTAATATGTTATACTTAATTATTCTCCACAGTTAACTTTAGAGAGAATTTATGAGAGGTTAGTTTCTGATGCAGAGGTTTAAATTAGGCTGTGATTTGATCAAAAGTCCTTTTAGCATTCTACCTCAAAGGGACACTGTTAGTATGCCTAAAATTTATTCACTTAGTTTTCCTTTTTTATTTGGGGGGAAAAAAAACAACATGACATGTAATCTTTTTTCCTTGAATTCTTTCTCAGATTTTTAAAGTACTATATTAAAGAAAAAATTAATGTCTAAAGCCTAGCATTCTTGCAGCAACCCTATACTAACTTGTAATTGGGAGAGGGTGGGGCAGATGAGTAGAGAAACAGATTCAAGCTCAAGCTTCCAAAGCATTTTTATAAATGGAAAAATACTTAAGTTATGAAACAGCTTGATATAGTGTCCTTTTTTAAAAATTTAAAACTTTTTTTATCAATAATGAAGATTGCTATTTGAGTTTTTAAACAATCTGGAACGGAGAAGTATTAAAAGTAATGCTGTGCTGCATTATTTAAGACTATCAGCAA
The DNA here is from genome assembly GCF_001458135.2 of Marmota marmota marmota. Lineage (NCBI taxonomy): Eukaryota > Metazoa > Chordata > Mammalia > Rodentia > Sciuridae > Marmota > Marmota marmota. Next base: position 1,642,191 of record NW_026000081.1, read on the forward strand.
ATTATTTGATAGATTGTTCTTATGACTTGTATTCTGATTACAAAGAACATCACGAGTGGAATAAATAACTGGATTAAATCCTTTATCCTGGGTGTTGGCTTTTCCCCCATTTGTTAACATTTTTTAAAGGTATTTTTGTTGTGGAAATTGATAAAATGTCAATAGAGTTACACTTTGTGCAGAGAGAGATCTTAGTGCCCAGACAACAAGTGGATTTTAAAGAAACTCAGGGACATGTGATAGTTATCCTCATAGTAACGGCAGTTCCCTTTCAGTGGATGTTATGTGTCACTGGGATGATCTTTTGATTGATTAATTTGTTCCACATAAAGTGTTTATTGAAATAATTTCATTTGGATTTTAAGTATCACTTTAAAATATGAACTTAAAGGACATTTTTATAAGACAGCCCATCTACTTCTTTTTAGAACAGAAAATAGAGGCCCAAAGTGATAGGCTTCATCAGTGCCAGGACTAAGAGTATTCCTGACAAGTCTAGTGATCTTTCTGTACACATACCAACATTTTTTATAACCCACTGGTTATATTGGCTAACTGAAGGGTGCTCAGAGCCACCTTGTGATAGTGTTAAGTTGAATGAACAAGTCCGCTTGGAAGAGCCTTCCCTAGCCAGGCATGGTAGTGTTCATATACTTTGGAAGCAGAGGTCGGAGGATCTCGAGTTCAAGGCCGGTTTTGGCAATTATAGGGAAACCCTATCAAAAATGACTGGGGATGTAACTTCGAGAGCACCAATGGGTTCAGTCCCCAGTATTGTGAAACAAAAGATGTTCCATATGTAGGTTTGTGCCTAATTTAAGAAAACTAAATGAAGGAATTAGCTATAAAAATCCTGTTTGGGGTCAGGGGTTGGTACTGGAGACTGAACCCAGAGGCATTCTACCTCTGGATCTACATCCCCAGTCAGTTTTGGAGACAAAGTTTCACCAAGTTGTGATCCTCCTGAGTAGCTGGGAATATAGGTGTGTGCCACCACTTCCAGCTTTCCCCCTTGCCCCAAGAGTATCAAACATACTAGTATAGATAACCTAGAAATTAGAAAAACCTACTTTTGAGTAATGAAAGCCATTAGGGTTACCTTAAATTGAAAATTGGTTTTCTAGTATACCTAAATTCCAGTGCTATTCCTTTGGATATAATTCCACTTGAAGTGTTCAGTGGTATATTTTAAGTAAGTAAAACGTGAAAAGTATTTCAAATGAAGATGAAAGTACTACCATAACCTGCATTTTTTATTTTGATTTTTAATGTAATTTTGCTTTTGAGGAACATTTTGGTACGTGTAAGATCATCTAAGTACTAGTTAATGCCAAGCATATGCGTGTTTTGTTTGGAGAGTGGCTTCCTAAGACTGTGAGAGATCTCCATCATTTCTTGCAACATGAGATCAAGTTTGAAAAGATTTTAAAGCTTAGTGTAACTAGAAGCCTCCATCCAGTTTTTGTATACACCTGAAATGATTTTACCTTTCCATGTATTAATCTTGGCATCTGTTTTTAGTGTTCCATTTGCAATTAAGCCCTGTACATGGGTTAGAATATTATCAATCAAAATTTTAATATAAAGTGTCCATTTTAATGCCATTTAATTTATAACCATTTGAGTCTGGTTTAGTTTTAGTTTGTTGTAAGGCAATGATTGTGTGTGTGTGTGGGGGGGGGGGGTTGGGATCAAACTCAGGACCTTGCTGGGCCAGTACTTTCCAACTGAGCTGTATCTCGGCTCCAATTACAGGACCTCTTAATTGGAGCTGATTTTATGGGGAAGGAAATGCTTCCTGAAAGTCTCTGCAATTTCTCCTCCTGGTATTCCATCTTTAAAAATTCCACAGAGCTTTGCAAATACTTCCAAAATGACATTTTTCACTTTAGGATCATTGTCTATCAACATTTGTTATAGTTGGGAACATGACAGCATGAATATAATCAACTGAAAATGTTAGCATTGTGGCTAACTTAAAATCCATTTCATTCCTCAGCATCTAGTCACATTGTGGGTCTGGGGTTGTTACTAGGGATTGAATTTGCGTGTCTCACAGTTAAGGCAAATTCTCTTCTATTGAGCCACATACCCAGCTTTTTATTTTCTGGGATGGTCTTCCTAAATTGCCCAGACTAGCCTTGAATTTGTAATGCTCCTGCCTCAGCTTCATAAGTACTGAGAATATAGCCATGCACCACCACTCCTAGCAAGAGAAAATCTCCATTAAGTAATATTTACTGTTAAGTAATAATTAAGTTCACAGGTAAAATGTATTTAGATGTATAGGGGAGTGCTATTTCAGCCTATTGCAAAAGTGAGTTGAAAGCATTTTATGTGTCTTAGAAGCTGTGAGATTTTGTCACAAGGATTGAGACACACACATATATACATACATGTATGTATATATTGTAAGGTAATCCTCACATAAACTTCCCTGATCCGTACTTGCCTTTAAATTGTACCAATCTTCAAGTTGATTTTCCATGGTTTGTGTTCTGGCCATCTCCCCCCCGCCCCGACCCCCAACTCTTTCTTTTTAAGTACTGACAATTGAACCCAGGGGTACTTCACCACTGAGCTATATCACCAGCCCTTTATTTTTTGAGACTGTCTTGCTGAGTTGCTTAGGGCCTTGCTAAATTGCTGAGGCTGGCTTTGAACTTGCAATAGCTCTTTCTGCCTCAGTTTCCTGAGCCACTGGGATTACAGGCATTTGCAACTGCATTTAACCTGGCTGACCATATGAGTGCCACCTCATTAGGCTGGATGGTGACCTCTGATTTAGTCGAATAAAGGGATCAACCAAAAAAGTTTGCTGAGAATTATATAAGAGAATCAGTCTGTTCCCTGTTAGAGTCTGTAAACAAGTCAAAATAACACCTGGCATTTTGCCAGGGGAATGTTAAAGTTCGTAAACAAGTCTGGATGGTGCCTGGCAAAATGTCAGAGGGAGTGGTTTGAGAAGTAACAAAACCGAGCTATTAGGTGTAGAGATTCCTGATTGGTTGACTGATGTATCTAGTTTATGCTAATTAGATAAGCTGTGTGGAATGTATAAATACTGCTCCTGTCCTGCAATAAACGGCTCCTACTCCTGCTGTATCAATCTACACAAGTTCTTCGTCACCCCCCCTGATTATTCTGCTGCAGCCGTACTCCGGCAGATGGTGGCCCGTTACGGGGAGCCCCGGGACACTCGGGGGTAAGTGACGAAAAAAAGCTGCCCGTCCAAAGATAGGACGGGAGCAAATCTGCTCGTCCCTAGATAGGTCGAGAGGAAAAATGGCCATTTCGAGAAAATGGAGAAGATTGATACAGTATGTTTGTGTCTTGTTTTGTCTCAGTGTATTGTATTGTTTTTGTGATGAAAATATGGAAGGGGTGAGAAGTAAATTACTAAGGGAAGAAGGCACCCCAGTGGAACCAAGAATAGTTAGGGCATGTGTTGATAAGAGCCCAGGAACTCTAGTCAGAAAGAAAAAGAAAGTTCAGAAGAAGAAAGATTATCAGAGGAGGAAGGATTATCAGGAAAAAAGTTGCAACAAAAGGCTATTACTAAATACTTTTCCTTACCGGAGGGTGCGTGAAGCGGAGAGGCGGCTGCCAAGTGTGCAAGCCGGTCACAGCGCAGCAAGGATTTTCCAAGAGGCGGCGGCAACTGGCCCTTCCCCGCCTCCTGGCCGGGGAGCTGGCTCTTCCACTGCCGCGAACCCAAATCTAGACCTGACCTTGAGGCACAGTCTCGCAGGCTCTTGCTCCCTGTGCCCAGTAGCAGTTTGAGTCCGGGACACTCCCCAGGGCCATCTGGGGCTGCCCAGGCACTACAGCCAGCAGAAGATGCTACTGGTGTCCCTGATGTTTGGTCATTTTCAATGCCAATAACTAAGCTACAATGGTTCTCCCACACCTGGAAGCTGATGAGTAATGAGCACTATTAATGCTTATTTCAAATGCAAAAAAACCTTGAGATAATGTACTAAATTGTTCAGAAGGTTGTTTTCTTAGTAGAATGCTACAGGATTTTCTTTAGCCATCCGGAGTTCCTGCCTTCGTCCCAGTGCCGGTAAAGACCAAGGTGGAAGAATTTCCAGTGTTGCTGAAAACCGGACGAGACTTCGGCTGAGAAACAGACCAGATTTCGGATCAAGCTAGTTGCCTGCAGAACTTACCTGGACTGTGATTTAAGCTAGCTGCCTGCAGAACTTACCTGGACTGTGATTTACCTGGACTGTGAGTTAATCTATTGAGACACTGCTTTACCTGGACTGAGACAACAAACTGTAATGTACAACAAATTGTAACTCGGTATCTTTGCTAATGGTGTCATTGCTGGTATAATTTTTCCAAGGGCTTCTTGCATGGAGCCATCAATTGGCTTGGTATTGTGGCATTTTGTATCCTTCCCTTGTGTTTGTAGCAGGTTATTTATGGTGTTTCTGTAAAAACCACTATGGTCGTTATTTAAATTAAACAAAAGGGGGAAATGTTAGAGTCTGTAAACAAGTCAAAATAACACCTGGCATTTTGCCAGGGGAATGTTAAAGTTCGTAAACAAGTCTGGATGGTGCCTGGCAAAATGTCAGAGGGAGTGGTTTGAGAAGTAACAAAACCGAGCTATTAGGTGTAGAGATTCCTGATTGGTTGACTGATGTATCTAGTTTATGCTAATTAGATAAGCTGTGTGGAATGTATAAATACTGCTCCTGTCCTACAATAAACGGCTCCTACTCCTGCTGTATCAACGTACACAAGTTATTCGTCACCCTCCGCTTATTTTGCCCAGCCAGCCGGGCTGCGGCAGTTCCCTCCAGTTTTTTTTAATTCAACATTTATTATTTATTTTTAAATATTTACTTTTTAGTTTTTTTTTAAGGTGGATACAATATTTTATTTTTATGTGGTGCTGAGGAGTGAACCCAGTGCCTCACGCATGTCAGGCGAGCGTGCTACCACTTGAGCCACATCCCTAACCCCTATGTATTTATTGAGATGCCAAGGATCAAACCCAGTAGCTCACCTGTGCTAGGGAAGCGCTTTATCATTGAGCTTCATTCTAAAGCCAAATTATTTATTTCTTGGGTCATTGGAATTAGTCATTTCTACCCCCCACTCCCCCCACACACACAAATGGCATCAGCCCTGACCCCTAATATCTGAAATATAACTAAATGAAAACAATGTTTCAAGTCACCAGTATCCTGAATTTTCAACTACCAATACAAGATATTTCTGAAGTGCTTGACTTATCCAATCAGTCCAGATAATACTGGTTTGGTGAACTTATTTTTTTCTGAAGTATTCCATATCTGATCCAAGTCCTGGGAATGGAGTTATGCTACAGCTTATTCAGGAACAGTCAGTTATTGGTTTGTGCACAAGTGTTATACTGTTGTATTTTTTATTTTCCTCAGTACTAGGGATTGAACCAACGGCCTCACATACTAGGCAAGCACTCTACCACTGAACTATCAATTTTTATTGGCTTCACCCAAAAAATTTATATCTACTCTTCATGACCCTGCTTTGTGATTCTGGGGCTGAGCCTTTTAAATATTTCTCCTTTGCTAGCTGGCATAATGTTAGGCTTGTTGGCAGAGGATGCTTGAGGGATGCTGCAAAAGGAAGGAGCTCTGGTTCCATGGTTTTATTGCATCTGCATTGTGTAGTGACCAGTATGTCATCCAGTGGTACTCATCCAACAAATTTCAGTGGCATTTCATTGAAGGAATCAAGGGGAGTTCCTAGCAAATCTACAGGCTGTCCTGTTGGTGCTCCAGCAAGTATCTTCCCAGTGAATCTAAAGCAGCATTCCAATGGGAAGTGTCGTGTCTAGTTTTATTGACATTCCTGTATCTCCAGTCCCAGCCTTCAGTATCTCAGCAAATGGAAGGCCACAGCTGCACTCTCTCCAGAATTTTCTTTACTCTTAGTAATAAATCTGTTACTGATTAAGAATTTATTATGTCAAATGTCCCTTGTTGGAATTACTGTATTTTCTGAATACTGATCGAACCCTAAAATATATTATTAAGATGATTGGTATTAAGACAATACCAATAATATGAGTACCACCTCATGAGGTTGGATGGTGACCCCTGATTTAGTCTAATATAAAGGGATCAACCAAGAAAGTTTGCTGAGAATTATATAAGAGAATCAGTCTGTTCCCTCCAGTTTTTTAAAATTAATTAATTAATTTAATGAGGTGCCAAGGATCGAACCCAGTAGCTCACCTTTGCTAGGGAAGCACTCTATCACTGAACTATAATCCAAGCCCTCCCCTTCTGTTTTGACTAAGAATAAGTAAGAATTGACTGGTCCTTAGAAGCCCAAACCAGACTTGCATAGTTGTGGTTTAAGGACGGCCATGTGAAAGAGATACCATGATGCTTAAGTCACTGTACTTGAAGCTGCCTGGCTTCCTGATGGTTTTCTAGTTTAGTCTAGTTTTGTTTTGTTTTCCAGTCTGGTTAAGTGAAAATTCTTACAATTTCTTTATTTTCCTTAAGATGACCTGAGTTTCTCTTCCTTGGAACTAGGAGCCAAACTCTAATTTCTCTATTATAATCATCAGGAATACCTGATCAGTGAGATTCTTCCTGATATTTTCCTGAGACTGAAGAGGCTTTTTGTTGTTGATTGATTGTTATTGTTTGTTTTTAATTTTCAGACAGGATCTGACAAGGTTGGTCTCCCACTTGTGACCCTCCTGCTTCAGCCGCCCAAGTCACTGTAATTGTAGGCATGAACCATGTGACTCTGAGATTGAAATTTTATCTATCTTCAGCACCAGTATCATCCACTTGATTTGACTTAACAAGTCAAAAACAACTTTAGCTGCAATTCCTTTTCCTTGGCAGAAATGATCTGCCCATGGGCAGAAGAAAGATGCAGGAGTGTGATGGAAGACAACAGTATGAATCAGGGCCACTAAAAATCATGTAGTTTTCCATTTTTTTCTTGGACAATCAATCCTACTCCACATTCCTTCTGTATTTTTAACACACACACACACACACACACACACGCCCCCAACTACCACCATTAGTACTGGGAATCAAATTCAGGGTCTCTAGAATGCAAGGCAAGCACTCTACCACTGAGCTACACCTCCAGCCCCTCTGCATTTGGGTGTGGAGGGGTGGTTCTGGGGACTGAACCATATCCCTGGTCCTTTTCATTTTTAAATCAGGTCTTGCTGAGTTGCTGAAGCTGGCCTCAAACTTATGATTCTCCTGCCTCAGCCTCCCAAACTGGTGAGAATACAGGCATGTGCTGCTGCATCCAGCTGCCATAATTCTCAATGATTTCAATCTTTCTAATACTCAGGCCTCTCAAAGTTTTTTCTGGTGCGAGGGATTGAACCCAGGAGCACTCAACACCTGAGCCACATCCTCAGCTCTTTTTCTATTTTAAGACAGAGTCTCACTAGGTTGCTTATAGCCTCGCTAAGTTGCTGAGTCTGGCTTCAAAACTTCATGCCCCCCAAGCCGCTGGGATTACAGGTGTGTGCCACGGCAGTACCCAGCATGCCTCTGAATTTCTTGATCCTCTGTCCTCCAGTGGTATTTTTTCCTCCACCAACCCTCAGCTGCCAATTCCTATGGTATCATCACAGAATCGGCCATTTTCAATAACTGAAACTTTTCCATATTTTCCATTTTAAACATCCCATTCTCTTATCACCAACTCCTATTTTTCCTGCTTACAATATCTTGTCCAACAATTTTTGGGGTCTTTCAGTCTACTGCCCCTGCTGCTCTCCACTGCAACCCCCTCAGCCTCCACTTACAAGTCTCACTTCCTTGCTAGTTTAGTTTCCACTGTCCAATATTATAAATCACTTCCTTGTAAACATTCTCAACTCCCTCATTGCATTCTCTCTCTATCACACTTGTCTAATAATATCCCCAATCCAACTTACATATGACTCTTAGCCTACTCTGTGCTTGCACACAAATGAACATGACTAGAGAAAGGACAATCATGCAGACTGGCATCTTTTTAAATTCTTGACCATAACCTCCATGGTGACCTGTTGAAGGTGCAGCAAAGGTAGCAATGGGAGAGAATACAATGAGTCTAGGATTCTGTCTTTCAGGTTACAGTATATACTATAAGTCAATAAGCATTATGTGGTGTTGTCTCCCTCAAAAAGGGTCCTGGAACAAAGGGTGAATGTGAATGCAGAGGTGGCCCTGTTTACCATCATTCCCAATGACCCACTTAAGAGACCTGAGCTCCCACCTCTCTAACTCTGGACTCCGTGAACGGACAGTGAAGTGTTCCTTGAATCTTGTATCCTAAGTGTGTTTCTGGCATTTCCTTCATCTCAGCCCTATGGGTACCATGGTACATCACCCAGATATCTCTTCCAGAGTTATCCTGAACTCAGGCAAGGAGCACTGGTATTCTTTCACCCATTAACCACTGGATGTGACTGCCCCAGAGGGGTGTGATTTTGAGCAAGGACCCTCTCATCAGCCAAGGGCAAGTTAGAGAGAGACATTGGCAGTCACCAATGTTCCCTGCAGTTGGGGTGATGAGTGCTCATACTGTTCTAACCTTTCCCTTTGCCCTTCCTCTTCCCTCTACCTGTCATACTCCTTCCTAGATTTTCCAAAGGACTCCCTCCCTCCCTTCCTTAGGGCCTATGTCCTGCTTGCCAGAGAGGTCTTCCCTGCTGATGTATGTAAATTAGCGCACTCTCCCTCCATATTCTCTCCTGTCTTTCTGCTCTATTTTTCTTCATGACACTTAGCAACTCCTGATAAATTGTATTACTGCAGCTGCTTACTTTGGTCTTCCTCTACTAAAGTTTATGCTCCATTGAGTGTAGGACTCTGGTTTGTTTATTTTTTTTTTTTTAAAGAGAGAGAGAGAGAGAGAGAATTTTTAATATTTATTTTTTAGTTTTTTAGTTTTCGGCGGACACAACATCTTTGTTTGTATGTGGTGCTGAGGATCGAACCCGGGCCGCACGCATGCCAGGCAAGCGCGCTAACGTTTGAGCCACATCCCCAGCCCATATCTTCCATTCTTAAGAGTTTTCTCTTGCACTTCTACATTCCCTTCTTCCCACCCTTTTCCATTTCCAGGCAACCATTGATTCGCTTTCTGATTTTGAATAGTTTGCATTTTCTAGAAATGTATATAAGTATATCAAGCCATCTGTATTCTTTTTTTGTTTGGCTTCTTTTATTCAGTATAATAGTGCTTTATTTTATTTTATTTATTTATTTTTTTTTGTACTGTGATTGAGCTCAGGGATGCTTTTTCACTGAGCTACATCCACAGCCCTTTTTATTTATTTATTTATTTGGGGGGATTGAACTCAGGGGCACTCGGCTACTGAGCCACATCCCCAGCCCTATTTTGTATTTTACGTAGAGATGGTCTCACTGAGTTGCTTAGTGCCTTGCTTTTGCTGAGGCTGGCTTTGAACTCAGCAATCCTCCTGCCTTAGCCTCCCAAGCCACTGGGATTACAGGCATGCACACCATGCCCCATAATTTTTTAAGACAAGATCTCTCTAAGTTGCTTAGGGCTTTTCTAAATTGATGGGCTGGCATCAAATTTAGAACCTCCTGCCTTGGCCTCCTAAATCGCTGGGATTACAGGTGTTCACCACCACAGCTTAGTTCATACCTCCTCCTCCTCTTTCTTCTTCTCCTCCTCCTCCTCCTCCTCCTCCTCCTCCTCCTCC
>NW_026000081.1:1651924-1677085 GCF_001458135.2 Marmota marmota marmota
ATCCCCTGTGTGCCTTGAGAGACGCCGACCACTCTACGAGTATAAACAATACACTAGGATAAGACCAAAAGGACCTACATTTTGGAATTTCAAAATAAGATGTAACATATCCATATATTATATGCAAAAGTAGTGAAGATAAATATTAATAAGGACTTTCCTCCAAAGGAGGTTAATCTACATGTTTGCAGAAGTTTCTGGCTTGTGTTATCAGGGAATCTCAACCTGTATGAGGACAATTCTCACTTGATTAAAGTAACTAAAAAATTCTTAGGTTTGGATGGCTTAATAAAGTGTTTTGATCAATAGATCAGCTTCACCTGCATATTTTAGAATGCTATTTAGAACCTCCTGCCTTGGCCTCCTAAATCGCTGGGATTACAGGTGTTCACCACCACAGCTTAGTTCATACCTCCTCCTCCTCTTCTTCTTCTCCTCCTCCTCCTCCTCCTTCCTCCTCCTCCTCCTCCTTCTTCTTCTATTTTTTTTTTTTTTTTGACAAATATTCCATTTGTTGATCATTTATCTTGATTGTCAAACATTTGGTTTGGTTTTGGTTTGCTTGTAGTTTGGGATTGTTAAAAATAATACTGCTATGAATATACATGGTTTTCCATTTTGTTTTGTTTTTGCCGATTGAATCTAGGGCCTCAGGCATGCTAGGCAAGTGCTATACCACTTAGCTACACTTCAGCCCTTTTTGTGTTTTTTTTTTTTTGAGTCAGGATCTCACCTCTTTGTTCAGGCTAGCCTTGAACTTGTGATCCTCCTGCTTTAGCCTCCTGAGTCACTGGCTTTACATGTGTGCACCACACCTGGCTCAATTTATCAATTTTTAAAGTGAATCAATGCTTTCAGTGTTGTATTTAGGAAATCACTGCTTAACCTGAAGTCACAAAGATTTTCTTCTATTTTTTCTTCTACATTTCATAGTTTTTAGCATTATATTTAGGTTTATGATACACTTTGATTAATTTTTTTTTTTTTTGAGACAGGGTTTTCCCTATATTCAGGCTGGTCTCAACTTGTGGGCTCAAATGATCCTGCTCCAGCTGGTACCACAGCATACACCACTACGCCCAACAGTTAATTTATTTATTTATTTATTAATATTTATTTATTTATTTTAGTTTTTGTCGGACACAACATCCCTGTTTGTATGTGGTGCTGAGGATCGAACCCGAGTGGTACACATGCCAGGCGAGTGCGCCACCACTTGAGTCACATCCCCGCCCATGAGTTAATTTTATAATATGGGGTGATGTATGGATCAAAATCCATGTTTTGTTTTGTTTTTGTTTTTGTTTCTGGTGATTGAACTCAAGTACTTGAGAATGAAACACCACTATGAGTCAGCCTCCTTATATCAGAGAAAATATTCGGCATTTGTTTTTTTGGGATTGGTTAACTTCACATAGCATTATCTTCTCTAACGCCATCCATTTACCTGCAAATGCTATGATTTTATTCTCTTCTAATGCTGAGTAAAATTCCATTTTGTATATGTGCCACATTTTTTTTTATCCATTCATCCACTGAAGGGCATTTAGGTTGGCTCCACAGTTTAGCTATTGTGAATTGTGCTGCTATAAACATTGATGAGGGGGAATATGGTAGGAATAGATAAATTCTAGATAGGGAAGAGGGGTGGGAGGGAAAGGGAGGGGGCAGGAGATTAGCAAAGGTGGTGGAATGTGATGGACATCATTATCCAAAATACATGTATGAAGAATCGAATTGGGTGTCAACATACTTTATATATAAACAGAGATATGAAAAATTGTGGTATATATGTGTAATAAGAATTGTAATGCAAAAAAATAAAGTACATGTATTGGCATGAACATCCTCTATATACAAAGATATGAAAAATTGTACTCTATATGTGTAATAAGAATTGTAATGCATTCCGCTGTCATGTATTTAAAAAAATAAAATCAATAAAACTAAAAAAAAAAATGGTTGTCCAATTTTTCCAGCACCATTTGTTGAAAAAGTGTATATTTCTCCTTTCATTTATGAAGAAAACCAAAATAAACCCTCTAGTTTCACTTGCTCTTTTTTGGGGGGTGGGGGTGGGTGTGGGGGTGGTATTGGGGATTGAATCTAGGGACACTTTACTACTGAGTTACATCCCCACCCCTTTTAAGATTGGGTTTCACTAAGTTGCTTAGGGCCTTGCTAAGTTGCTGAGGTTGGCCTCAAATTTGCAATCCTCCTGCCTCAGCCTCCTGATCCGCTGTGATTACAGGCATTTGCCACTGTGCCCAGCTTCACTTGTTTTTAATTGACTTAAAAATCAGTAATTTTGGAGGTCACATAGCTGGCAGTACATTATTAGTCTCCCACTAACTCTGCTGTAGATAACCCTTCTGACGTGGGTGTTATGGTAATAACAGTTGCCTAGGTTACTCTCCAGGGACATGAGACTTCTTTTACTGAAAACATGGATCCTTCACTTGGGCCTACAGATATCCCATGTGCGACTGACATGAGGTGGAAAGGCTTGGCATCTCAGTCTTCATATGGAGTCTATCTCCTTTGTTTCTTAAACTTTTGGATCAGATTCTACTCAGTTCTGCCTGTGGACCTGTTGAACATATGAAAAATGTTTTGTCCAAAATTATAATACAGGGTTAACTTGACCTCAGCTTGTCTAGCTCCTCTCAACTACCATAAGCAAAACCACCAGACCGTGAAAGGAGTAAGAAAATGTGGCGCTCCAGTTCCTAGAAGGTCACCATCCTAACTGAGAAGACGAGAATATTTCTTCCTTTTATTAGTCCGTCCCTCTGATTAGTCCGACCCTATATCTATCTGTAACTCCCTCAGTCCCCTGAAGTCAGGAAAATGATTTATGAACAAAGTTCCCTCTCTCCATTCTTAGGTTACTGAATAAAGACTTTCTCCCAAACACTCATCCCTTAGACATTGTTTTTTTCCGTGGGATGAATGAACCTCCAAACCTGAGTTCTGGAACATTTTTGGAATGACTTTGCACCTCTGTTGAAAGTCAGTGTATGGGTCTATTATTGGATTCTCTGTTCCACTGACCAATTTGTCTATCTTAATGCCAATACCATCTTGTTTTAATTACTGGAGCTTTATAATACATCTTGAGGTTAAAGAGGATAAATCCAGTCCCTTTCAACCTATCTTTGTTAGAAGCAGAGATCAGACAGATTACTTTTTGGTTTGTTAGGCATGTGTGGTGCTGAGGATTGAACTCAGGGCTTGTATGTGCTAGGTGAACAAAAGCACTGAGCAACTCTCCCAGTGACGATGAATTTTAATCCCAGCCCAACAATTTAATACTTGTGTGACAGGAAACTCAGTTAATGATGCTTATTATTTATTCATGCACTTGTCTTTTGCTAGAATTAAAAATTACAGTACTTAGATTTAATGCTAATTATTATTAAAAACCCAAATTGAGCTGGTGTTGTAGCTCAGTGGTAGAGTGCTTGCCTGGCACGTGTGAGGCACTGGGTTTGATCCTCAGCACCATATAAAAATAAATAAAATAAAGGTATTGTGTCCATCTACAACTGGAAAGTATTTTTTTAAAAAATTTAACTGGGAAGATGGCTTTGGAAATAAAAGGTACTAGGATGGCAGGATGGCACTGGAGATGGGAAAATTTAATATGCTCAGCCGAGTCCTTTCACTATCTTTTCCAGGACATGCTCCTGCCCTTTCATCTTCTTATTTTATTATTATTATTAAAAAAATTTTGAGACAGGATCTCACTAAGTTGCTGACTTTGAACTTGAGATCCTTCTGTTTCATATTCCTGAGATTACAGGCATGGGTAACCACACCCAGCTATTATTTTATTTTATATTTATTTATTTATATTGATTTTTTAAAAATACACAACAGCAGAATGCATTACAATTCTTATTACACATATATACCACAATTTTTCATATCTGTGTTTGTATATAAAGTAGGTTGACACCCAATCTGTGTCTTCATACATGTACTTTGGATAATGGTGTCCATCACATTCCACCATCCTTGCTAATCCCCTGCCCCCTCCCACCCCTCTGCTCTATCTAGAATTCCTCTATTCCTCCCATGCTCCCCCTCCTTACCCCACTAGAGTCAGCCTCCTTATATCAGAGAAAACATTTGGCATTTGATTTTGGGGATTGGCTAACTTCACTTACTATTATCTTCTCCAATGCCATCCATTTACCTGCAAATGCCATGATTTTATTCTTTTTTATTGCTGAGTAAAATTCCATTGTGTATATATACCACATTTTTTTAAATCCATTAATCCACTGAAGGGCATCTAGTTCGGCTCCACAGTTTAGCTATTGTGAATTGTGCTGCTGTAAACATTGATGTGGGTGTGTCCCTGTAGTATGCTGTTTTTAAGTCCTTTGGGTATAGTCCGAGAAGAGGAATAGCTGGGTCAAATGGTGGTTCCATTCCCAGATTTCCAAGGAAATTCTATGCTGCTTTCCATATTGGCTGGACCAATTTGCAGTCCCACCAGCAATGTATGAGTGTACCTTTTCCCCCACATCCTCACCAACACTTATTGTTGTTTGTCTTCATATTTATTTATTTATTATTTATTTATTTTGGTGGTACTAGAGCTTGAACCCAGGGGTGCTATATCTACTGAGCTAGATCCCCGTCCCTTTTTATTTATTTATTTATTTTTAATTTTTGAGACACCGTCCCACTCAATTTTCCCAGGTTGCCTTGAATTTGTGTCAGCATGGTGGCACACACCTATAATCCCAGCTACTCAGGAGTCTGAGGCAGGAAGATCACAAATTTCAGGCCACCCTGGGCAATTTTGCGAGACCTACAAAATAAAAAGACAAAAAAAAAAAAGTAAAAGGTCTGGAGGTGTAGTTTAGTGGTAGAGTACCCATGGCTGAGTTCAATCCCCAGTTTAAAATAAAAATAAAATGATCATTCCACCATATCAGTAATTTTCTGTACAATTTGTAAACTTTTACTTAGAAAAAAAAATTTTTTTTGAAGAAAAAGGACAGCATTCTACATATTACCTTGAAACTAAGATTACAAAAGCTATTCGGTCTGCTTGGTGTGGCTTTTTCCAACACTCTTTTTTCAGTCTTTGCAATACTTGTCCCTGCCAGTCTCCAACTGTCCCTGGTTACAGGTGAGTGCCACACTGAAGGGGAGGGGCAGCTTCCCAGGGTCTATTCCCAGCATCACAGCCCCACATCGGAGTGCCTTACTGTGGTGCTGCCCTCCTGGGGGCCAAAAAGGACCCTGATTACTGTGCTTTGTGTCATGTGAGTGCTATGCCCAACAGGATGGCTGGTGGATGGAAGAAATGTTTGTTTTTGATTGGATTCAGTCTCATCTGTCTTAAACCGGTGAGTTCACCTTCCGACTACCTGCAGCTATTTAGAGAAAACAGAAACACATTCATTATCTTTCTCTTTCTTTGAAGGGCCAGGGATTGGGGGAGACAGAAATTGAAACACTTAAGGATCATTCCAAGATTGTATATGTTTGTATATTGGAAACTTAATGTGATACATTGGAGAAAATAAACAAGATTATAATTTTATTTTAAGAACAAAGATTTTTGAAAAATCTGTCATTGACTTCTGACTCAGTTCAATAGGCAGATTCAATGGAAAAAATGAAATAGTAATGCGATATGCTCCCAGCCTCGAAATTCTACTCAGGATTGCTTTGTGGTAGGTTTGAGCGCTGGGAAGAGTTGCGCAGATAAATACTTATGTGGATTGAAAAATGCTCACGTGATGTATAGAAATATGATTAATTTATTTCTGATTTATGTTTTTCATTTCCCAAAATGGTGTTTTTTCTTCATGGTTCTAATTTTCTAAAATTTCCTTTTCAGGTTGTTTCAGCCAAAACAGGTAAAATTTTCTGACATGCAAATTTCCCTCCTCATGTTTGATTTTTATTGTCATTATTGATTCGTGGGCTACCCTGAAGTATAAAGGTTATGCTGACAAAAGAATCCAACGTTTTCTGAACATTACATTGGGTGCAAACTATCTCTCAGGTGCTGGGGAGACAATAACTGGTAAGACAAATAAATGGATCAAACTTAAAAGACAAGACCTTATAAGGTATTCTTTTTTGAGTACTGTACTGTGTACAGGCATGTAGCAAAATGCATTTTCTCATAAACAGCCATGAGCAAAATATTACAGTGATCATCATTCTAGCCAAAGAAATAAAAATCTTAGCTACAATAGAGAAGATCTAATTTATGTACGTTTCTTATTTGTCTTCTGGGAAATTAGAAAAGAAATTTAGAAATGTTGTACTTGATTAAAATTTCAAGATCCCCTACTTTAATCAAAAGGAACTTTATACTTCTAAAATTGCATGTTTAAATATAGACAATGGTAACTCAAAGCTGAAAAAGGGATTTCTTTTGAAAAGATTACATCAAGCTGGTGTGATGGGCCTGCGCCGGAAATCCCAGTGACTCTCAGTCTGAGGTAGGAGCAAGTTTGAGGCCAGTCTGGGTAACTTGGTGAGACCCTGTCTCAAAAAAATAAAATAAAATAAAAGATTTAATCACCATTTTTCTTAATATTTATTTTTTAGTTTTCGGCGGACACAACATCTTTGTTTGTATGTGGTGCTGAGGATCGAACCCGGGCCACACGCATGCCAGGCGAGCGCGCTACCACTTGAGCCACATCCCCAGCCCAAATAAAAAGATTTAATCACCATTTTTCTTGAATAATTGACTGACGGCAAAAATAATTTCTCTAAAAGCATATCTTGGCTTATCCATTCCAGAAATCTAAGTCCCCAGGGTGGAAACTTACGTTTAGTAAGAGTTAGCTTATCTGTAGGAACAATATAACATCAACTATATGAGCAGTAAATTCTCATAGTGAGGTCCTTAACAACTTAGCAAGACCCTGTCTCAAAATGAAAAATAAAAAGGGATGATGGGCTGGGGTTGTGGCTCCAGAGGTAGAGCACTTGCCTAGCATGAGTGAGGCACTGAGTTCGATCCTCAATACCACATAAAGAAAAATAAAGACACTGTGTCCACCTATAACTAAAAAATAAATATTAAAAAAAGGGATGAGAGTGTAGCTCAGCAGTAGAGCTACACTCTACTGGGTTCTACCCTGGGTTCACTCCCAGTACCGTTTAAAAAAATTATTATGGCCTGATTTATTATTTCTTACTCACCTTATACTTGAGAAGCATTTAAGATTGATCAGGAAGCCATGGGAAAGACCGGCCACATTCAAAATGATTTTTAAATTTTTTCTACTTATTTCTTTATTTTGTTTGTGATGAGATCTCACAGTATTGTCCAGGCTGGCCTTGAGTTCCTGGTCTCAAGTTATCCCCCTGACTCTGCCTCCTAGGTAACTGGGACTATAGGCATGTGCCACTGGGCTTAGCTTATATGCGAATTTTTTTTTTTTTTTAAAGAAAAACTGGTCTTGTGGATAACAAAATCTAGCTTTGCTGTCTCTTACAAGGTCCCAGCACACCTAGGACATACTGAGTCGTAAGAAATGGCTCACTTTTAGTCATCAAGTATCCACCCTATTCAAGAGAAACAGAGACTCAGACTAAGATACTCATGGTGCTGTTAATCGATCGATTCTGGCTTTTCAATAGATGGGATATGTTTGATTTGTACTGTATAAAAGGCTTCATCTTGGGTATGTGTGTTCTGATTTCATTTGGGTTCTAGGATCAGCTATTTATTTATGTGTGAACAGATGATGAGAATCAAAGGGTTTCATTTCTGACTGATCAGAGTGGTTAGATGCACATCTAGGGAACAGAGTTTTCTCTTTCATCCATCCAGTAAAGTAGGCTAAACATAAAAGCAAGAAAGAGCGAGGATTGTTGCTACTTTATAGAGCCCAACAGCTGTCACTCAAGCTCCTCAGCCACCCCACTTAGAATGTGGAAAGGGTTGAAGAGTGGAACTCTCATAATTTCTATCAGCAGTCTTTAATAATAATAAGAATATGAACCTTTTCTCAATCACATGGAAAGTACTCTTAAAAAGGCAGCTTCAATACCAGCTCCCTGCTGGGCTGGAGGTGTGACTCAGGAGTCGAGTCCTTACCTAGCATGTGTCAGGCCCTGGGTTCCATCATGAACTCTAGAAATCTAAAATCCAGGCTGGAAATTTATGTTTAGTGGGATTTAACTTATCTGGAGAACAGTATTTATCAACTATATCAGCAATGAGCTCTCAGAGTGACTCAACATAAACTAGAACAGTGCTTACTATTTTTATTACGCCATAGAAAAGGAAGTAGAATTAAGACAATTGTAAAATTTGATATGAGACTAGAGCTAAGCCATTAAATTTTACAAAGTCCATGCATATAGGTTTTAAAAAAGTATTACCTCCTGATATTATAATTATATAAGCCATGAACTCTAGGACTACAGGCATGTGCCACTTTTCTCAGCTTATAAATGATTTTTTAAAATATCTGTTCTTTGGGTAACAAAGTCTAGCCCTGTTGTCTCTTATAGAAAAAAAGAAAGAAAGAAAAGACTAGATCTATACAACTGGAATGCCCCCCAGAGACCCCATCCCTTCTGCCAAACAAATGTCCCCAGAGGCTGGACCCATCTCACCAGGACTTGCCACACCAGGACTGGGCACTCAGACTCATTCCCTCCACATCTGGTGTTCTCTCCACTTGTCCTTGCGTCAGGCGAACCAGCCACTGAGATACTTGAGTTCTCCCACTCAGATTGTTTAAATTTTTTTTTTAAATTGTAGATGGCACAATGCCATTTTTTTTTTTTTATATGATGCTGAGGGTCAAACCCAGTGCCTCACATGTGGTAGGCAAGAGCTCTACCACTGAGCCACAACCTCACCCTCAGGTTCAGAGTTGTTTTTTGTTGTTGTTGTTGCTTTTTTTGGGGGGGGGGGTTCAGAAGTTTTGATCTGCTTTCATGGACAGTGCTGCTCAGAGTCTATTGAGCACCAACTGTAAAACAGGCAACCAATTTTGTCCAGCCTTTGCTTGTCCCAGACTCCCTAGAATCTCAGTGTCTGTGGCACCCTCACTGTGTGTCAGTGTCATGGTCTGGCTTTTCCAAATGCATCACAACATCCCTAATCTTTTTTTTATTATTATTATTTATTTATTTATTTATTTATTTATTTATTTATTTTGAGACAAAATCTCCCTAAATTGCTGAGGGTCTTGCTCTGTTGCAGAGGCTGACCTCATACTTGTGATCCTCCTGCCTCAACCTCCTAAATCACTTGGATTACAGGTGTGCGCAACCGCACCCAGTTCTTAACTTAATTTAACAGGGCGAGTTGTGTAGAGTCCTCAGATCCCACAGTAGTCTCTGACATGCTAGCCTTTTATATCCACTCTATGAATTCACTGTCAGGCCTCCTATGTCTGCGGCTGGTTTGATCATCATTTTCCCAGGAAATTGAGTCCATTCCAATGGGCAGGACTGGCTGCCATAAGAGAGAAGATAAACTGTGGGGACAGGGGCAACAAGAATTAAGAGACACCAGAAAATCAGAGAAAAGGAGGCATAGACCACAGGAAAAATGACTGGAGGAGGAGAAGTGGGATGTGTGGGGGATTGAGTGAAAGGAGGACCCCCTAATGGGGCTTCTTACTTTTCAGGATTGGGAGGGGACAGAGGTCCTTCCTACAGAATCAGCTTCTACTGGCAAATGGCTACGAGGTCTCCATCTTCTGCCAGCATATTTAACTGTCATGATTTTCTTTCAATGGCAGAAGAGACAGCCCTGGGTGATGTCCCAGGAATGTCTGGCTAGTGCACAGTGGAGACTTTGTTCGTTTTCAACATGGTTATTTCTGAGGTGCTGCCAAAACCGACTCTGGGTCATTGGTAAAGAAAGAAAGGTTGTCTGTATCATGCACATAGAGATTTGGCTGGAGGGAAAGGGGAAGAGTTGATACCGGCTATCACTTGTCTGTATTTATTCTTTCTCCTTGCCCTTTAGTTTTGCTTGTTTATTTTGCCATTTGGTTTTGAATTTGACATATTGTGATGTTGTATATCAAATGGGGTATATTAAACATAAAAAGCCAAGAGTCGGCTTCAAATGGAAAGCCCAGCTATGGCCAGGTATAATGGCATACACCTGTAATCCCAGCAACAGGTGAGGCTGAGGCAAGTTAGAGTCTAGCCTGGACCACTTAGTGAGACTGTCTCAAAAAGAAAAAGGAGGAGGAGGAGGAAGAAGAGGAGGAGGAGGAGAAAGAGGAGGAAGGGGGACTGGGCACTCTGTGGTAGAGTGGCCCTGGGTTCAACCCTCAATACTACAATTAACTAGTTAATTAAAATCCAGTTAATGTTCTTATTTATGACTTTATTTCCACTTGGATCTCCTACATCCCAAACATTTTTGCGTCTGTGGATTTGGTAAAGGGGTAAGTATGGTTACTGTTCTATGTCTCCTATCCCATACCCAAAATATAGGAATGCCTTGTGTAAGCTCAGGATGCAAACATTTACATCCCATGGCAAACCATGGCCAGGCCCACAGAAGAAGGGACCACAGCATCACATTTTTATGCTGAGACAGATTTTTTTTTAATTAATTAATTAATTAATTAATTTTATGGTGCTGAAGATTGAACCCAGTGCCTCACACATGCTAGGCAAGCGCTGTACCATGGAGCCACTACCCCAGCCCAAGACAAATGTTTTGATAGAGAAAAGGAGAATAAAGTTTTCTATTTTCCGTAAAAGAATCTGAAAATGGTTATACTCCTGTGTTAGGAACATACTATGAAGTAACCATAACAAAGGACTCAATACTCCCTCTTTCCTCCGTGAGAATGAATGCCAGTGGGGACATGGGCAGAGTGCATAAGTGACACGACAGCCACCAGAGAGCTGGAGACGGAGGTGGTTCCAGCTGGAAGCAGTGGAGCCAGTTTCAGGACTGGGAGGGAACATCAATGGCCAAGCATCCTGGGAAAGTCTCCTTTCAGAGCTCTACCCACAATCACTTCCCATGCTTATTTAACTTATTTAAAAGGGCAAGTGGTACATGTCTGTAATCCCAGTGACTCTGGAGGCTGAAGCCGGAGGACTGCAAATTTGAGGCCAGCCTTATCAATTTAGCTAGGCCCTAAGCAATGTAGAGAGAGAGATATGTCTCAAAATAAAAAAATAAATAAAAAGGATTGGGGTTGTAGCTCAGTGGTGAAGTGCTCCCAGGTTCAATCCTCAGTACAAAAAATGAAATAAAAAATAAGTACAACTGGGGGTGGGGGTGGGGGGACTCTGAAATTTCGTCCCTGAGTGAGAGGTTTGAGCTTCTGCTCTCTTCTGGCGAACAACCGTAGCTTTCTTTCTCTCTGTCTTATCATGATCTGGAAAATGAGGGCAAAGCTTATGTATAAAGGATGGCATAAGAATGATTTAGTTTGAAGAGGAAAATGATGAAAGAAGTGACCCTTCCAGATATCCTGGCTAATGTACAACTTAAAAATCTCTTTCAGCTCCCCAAATACCCACTATTGATCAAGCATATTCAAAAATCAGCAACAGTATCACTGTGGAATGGGCTACAGTGCCAGGGGCCACCAGTTACCTGCTCACAGCTGAAGATGGGGACACAGTCATTGAAACCATGGTGGCCAATTCCCCAGGCACTGTAACAGGCCTGAAGGCTGCGACCTTGTACCAAATCACCATCAGATCCATCAGTGCTGCTGGCAGAAGCCAGGCATCACCTCCAAAGCAGGCAAAGACAGGTAGCTGATGCTCATCCTCTGTGACCTGTGACCTGGATCAATTATAATGATGCTGCAAATGCACAAGGCAGTTTGGTGTCACATGGGTGCCACAATTCAGCGCCCAGAAGTGAAAATCACCAAATGATATTTTCTGGCAACTCAGGTGTCTGTGGAGGAGGTGGTATTTAAATGCCTCATGTTTTTGCTTTGAACATAAAGCCCTTCTGGACATCTTTAAATGTATCCCTGCTTTTACATATCTGAAAAGAAGTTCTATTTTTAACCGTACTGAATAAAGGATACATACAAGGCAAAGAGAGATCAGTAGAGGAAAGGGATTGGGGGACTGGAGGAGGGAAAGGTGGGTGGAAGTGCCAGGAAGTGATTGGCCAGTTTATATTGTTTTGTAGTATGCATGCATGAAAATGTAACAAGTTCCATCATTACTGTACATCAATTAAATTTGCGCAACTATAATGCACCAATTTAAAAAAAAAAAGAATACGTAGAAGGGTTTTTCCACATTTTAACCACATGGTATACCTGTTAACAAAAACAGTTGAAGTTTACCATCAGCATTATTTACACTGATTTGATAAAGTTGTTCCTAGGCATATTTCTAAAAAGTTGTGTGCACATTGAAATGGTATAAATCATCATTTTTATAATTGATTTATATTATGATTATAGGAATATTTGTCTACTTTCTGGCCAACTTCCCGCTGAAAGTAGTGTCTAATATTTAAAGTTTTCCTTTGTCTCTGCCACATCATTTATGATTAATACACACTTAGATAGTGATTATTTAAGGGAACTCTATAATTAATAACTTTATAAATCAAATAATTATAAGATGAAAATCAATCTCAATAGATAATCAACCTGAAATTACTTATTCCTAAATAATTTGAATTATCCTCTATTGGACTTTTAAACACAAATGCAGTTTTTCATTTTGCTTTTGTCTCCTTAGTGTTGGCTGCACCAATTCTGGAAGTAAGCTCTCCAAGTCCAGACTCTATCCTTGTGCAGTGGGAAGCTGTATATATGGCAATCGGATTCTCTGTGTCCATTATGCAAGCCAATGGCTTAGGTAGAATTTGGAAGGAGAATACTACAAATACCTCCTTGACCTTCAGCAGTCTAGATGCCGGGACTCTCTACACCATAAAAGCCTATGCATGGAACGCCAATGGAATCCCTGGGGATGACTCCACCTGCAATCAGAGAACAAGTAAGGACTTCTCAGCTCAGCCTCAAACAATCTCATTTTTGATTAATGAGGGGGGCTGTGCATTGCAACCATCAAGAGCAATGTTAAGTGATAAGTACAGAGCAGCTGGCAGCAGCTGTTTAAATTTATTATGAAGTTATTTATAGTGCCTTGACTATTCCTCCGTGGCAGTTTAAATGCTTACTTCATGGATAAAGAAATGCTGCAGAGAATACAAGGAGCATGGCAGCTTCCCCTCTGAAATCCAACTCAGTTGCTGCATATGCATTTGATATCACGATTTTTGTTAGGTTTACCAATCGCCCCTTGTCTCTTCCTGAGTTCAGCGGTAGTCTAGACAAAAAGAATTGGGCCAAACAGGAATTCATTTCTTCAACAGACATTCAGTGAGCATATGCTGGCTTCAGTGCAGAGATACAGCAGCAAACAAGACAGAGTTCCTGCTGTCCTGGTGCTTCATGCTGTGACAGATGTGTTTCCCAAAGGCCTCCACCTAGGCCTGAGGCTAACACCTGCTTCCCACCACCTCTCCTCTAGTTGTAGGCAGAGAAGCTGCATTGCCGGGTGCAGGTTGTGTTCTCTCACCATCCCCACCCCAGGGACACCTGGCTGGGGGAATGCAGTTTAATAACTGCAAATCCAAACGGAACTGCTGGGATGAGCCAGAAGAATGAGAGGGTGGAAGGGGGGAGGGGGAGAGAGGGAGAGAGAATATGACAGTTGAATATGACAGTTTTCTTCTCTTGAGTAAGCTATCTGCTGGCAATATGACCTAAATAGATGCCAGACTCGCACCAACCAGATTAACAGGATTAGCTGTTATATCCCTTGGGGGAGGACCAGGAAAGATTAGGAAGAAACCAGAAATGTTCTCTTTACTTTTTGGAGGGGAATGATCTATGGCCAAGACAGAAATGTAGAGAGAAGAATTTGCCTTGCATACTACTTCTCTAGGAGAAACCATAGCAAGTAGCCCCAAGGTGATTTGTGATGGGCTTGGTGAGTCAGGATATTTGTGACAAACAGCCTAGGCTAGCTGCTTTGCTTGCTTGCTTCCTTGCCCCCCACACCGCATCCCCCCCACCGCACCACCCACCCTCATCTTCCCACAAAAAATTATTGAGGGTTCACTCTGAGCTGGGCAGAACCTAGCTGATGGGAATACAACATCAAATAAAGCATGCTCCCACTCAAAGATATGATTATATCTAAAGATGCATAAATCCACAGTCATGGTTCTGTGTAACAAGTGCTTTGATGGAGTCATACAAACACAGTGTGGCACAGGAGAGAGCATCTGTATCAGGATGGGGGACTGAGAGAGCCATCTGGTTTCTTTCAGGCCTCTCCTTTACTTGTTTCCCCATGTTTTGAAAAGTCTTAGAGCCCGGCGAGGTGGTGCACTCCTATAATCCCAGAGGCTCTTCAGGCTGAGGAGGAGGATCACGAGTTCAAAAGCCAGTCTCAGCAACTTAGCGAGGCACTTAGCAACTCAGCAAGACCCTGTCTCTAATAAAATATTTTTTAAAAAGGGCTGAGGATGTGGCTCAATGTTTAAGTTCCCTTGTGTTCAATCCCTAGTACCAAAAATAAATAAAGTTTTAAGAGTTTGAATTTAGCCTCTGTATTAGATTGCTAGGGCTGCTCTCACTAAGTGCCTCAAACAAGCTGGCTTAAACAATAGAAATTGATTGTTTCACAATTGTGGAAGCAAAGTCTGAAGTCTAGGTGTTGGCAGGGTTGGTTTTTTTTTTTTTTTTTTTTTTCTTAAACCAAGGATTGAATGCAGGGGTTTAATTGAATCACTGAGCCACATTCCTAGCCATTTTTATTGTCATTTTGAGATAGTGAGGCCCTAAGTTGCTGAGACTGGCTTTGAATTTGCGATATTCCTGCCTCAGCCTCACTGGGATAACAGGCAAGTGCTACCCTGCCCAGTTAGGGTTGGTTCCTTCCTTTTGAGGGCTATGAGGGAAGGATCTGCTCAGAACATTTTCCTTGGCCTGTGAATGTGCATGTCTTTGTCTGGATCTCTTTTCATAAGAACATCAGCCATATGTGGGCACCTTGGCACACTTATAATTCCAGTGACTCAGGAGGCTAAAGCAGGAAGATCACAAGTTTGAGGCCAGCCTGGGCAACTTATCGAGACCCTCTCTCAAAATAAAAACTGTTGGGGATGTGGCTTAATGGTAAAGTGTCCCTGGGTTCAATTCCTAGTACTAAAAAATAAACATAGAGATATAAATATACCTGGAGAGCTGGGGACATGGTTCAGTGGTACAGTATCACATAGCATACTAGGCCCTGGGTTTGAGGTAGTAGTGGGGGAAACATTGATCCTATTGAATTAGATCCTATCCTATGACCCTATTTCCAAATAAGGTCACAGTCTTGATGGCACTAGGGATTAGGATTTTGACGTACATGTTTTGGGAGGAATGACTTCAACCCGTAACAGTTTCCCACTATCCTACCTATTTTTCCTAGTTCTCCCATATCCCTTATGGGAACTACATTGTCCTAAACTTCTGTAGGGTACACTTAACAGCCTTTGGCCTAGCACTACCTACCCCAAAGCAGACCTTCCTTTGTAGATGAGTTGACCCTGCAGTGGGGGAAAGGGACCTGTGGAGATGACCTATAAGGGAAACACAGCAGGTACCTGTCTTGTGGAGAACGAGTTGGGTCCCCATGTCCTCAAATAGGGTCTTTCCTGTACTCCAGATGTGACCAGAGGATGCTATCCCTGCTCAAGTTCTGCTGGGTGGTCTTCATTACAGTACAGATTCCAAAGGTGATCCGAAGCCAGTTTCTCTCCCCACTTGGCCCAGTGGACATATGTCCCCCAACTTTTTTAACAGGATAGCCCAGAAGAAAAGGAGGCATATTTATAATATAGGGGAAAGTACTTGGGAGACACTGAGAGTGCGTAAGGTGTCATCGCTCTCTATATTTTCCTTCCTTCCCTTTAATTTACAAAGGAAATGTTTGCTCCTCCAGAAACAATTGTGACTAGCAGGGGTCAAAAATAATGAAGGGATATGTTTGCTTCATCAATCAGTAACAAAATATTTGGCCTATCATGTAATGATAACATACTCATATGGCACTTTTAATTCTTCATATTTATTTTTGGGGTGCTTGGGATTGAACCCAGAACCTCACAGTGCTAAGCGCATACTCTATCACCAAGCTATATCCACAGTGCCCCCATTTATAATCTCATTTTATTCTATAATCACTTGCAGTTTTTGTTTGTTTTTGAAGTCCTGGGGATTGAACCCAGGGCCTCGTACATGCTCAGCAGATGCTCTACCACATCCTGAGACCCCTTTCCCCACCATATTTATTATTGGTGCATTACAATTTTACATAACGGTGGGAATCATTACATATCTGTTTATGCATACAATATAACAATACAATTTGGCCAAAGTCATTCCCCAGTATTTCTCTTTTTCTTCCTCTTCTTCTTCCTTCTGCTTCCTTCCCTCTATTCTACATGTCTCCCTTCAATTTCCATGAGAACCCCTGCCATTGTTCTTCTCTTTTTTCTACTCTAGCTTCCACAAATGAGAGAACACAAAAGACCCTTGGTTTTCTGAGTTTGGCTTATTTTGCATAACATAATGTTCTCAAGTTTCATCCATTTTCCTGCAAAATGACTTAATTTCATTCTTCTTATGGCTGAATAAAACTTCATTTTGTGTATATATCACATTTTCTTTATCTACTCATCACTGATGAACACCTAGTCCATCCCCTTCTTAAATTTTGTTTTCTGACAGGGTTTTGGTAAGTTGCCCAGGCTGGTCTAGAACTTGAGAGCCTCCTGCCTCAGCCTCTCAAGTAGCTGGGATTACAGGCCTGTGCTGCCACACCTGGCTACTTGTTAAATAGTATATTCATATATGCATGCATGCATGAAAGTATATTTTTTGCACCTGTATAGACACTGATCTTATTATATCCATTTTGTAGATGTGAAAAAAAATTAACAAATAGTTGAAATAATATGGCCAGGGTCACATAGATATATGAGTTCACATAGTTAATGGCAGATGTGTTACCAGTTCCCAGGTATCCAAAATCCCAATTTTACGCTTTAATGCTTGTATTTATCCAACTATTGGTGTACTTTATTATCCACTGAGCTCCTTAACATTGTTAGGCTACGTCTCATTTGGCTTAAGGTGGTTATAAAATCTTAATTGTTTTTCAAAAACATAGGTCCTCGTGCTCCTGCCAACATTCAAGTCTCTTTTGACAGTGGGGCTCTGAAGGCATCTGTTTCATGGACACCGACAGAAGGAGCCTTCAACTATACTGTGATGGCTTTGAGTGGTTCTTCTGAGCGGAGCTGCAGTACAACTTTCAGTTCCTGCAGCATCTCTTCCCTCCAGTGTGGAACTGAGTACCTGATTTCCGTTTTAGCAAGTAATGATGCTGGATCTAGCAAGTCCTCTTCAGCAGGGACCCTGAAGACAGGTATGTAAACAAGAGTGAGGACCCTGCAGGGCTGGCAAGTCAAAGTCCCTGACAATATTCCAGAACACTCTGGAAGCAGTCAAAACCAAAGCCTGGTCTAAATGAAAGCATTGAGTTGGACATTCTCATGAGTTTGAATAACGTGGATAGGGAAACCCGATTTTGTGAATTTTGAAAAAGCACTGCTTTGAATATGTGGAGGCCTGGCTTTTATTCTAGATCTTCCATTAGTTAGTTTTTTTCATTTTTATTATTTTATTTTTGAGGCAGAATCTTGCTGTATTGCTCAGGCTGGCTGAATTCTTGGGCTCAAGTGACCATCCTGTCTCCACTTTCTGGCTTCGTCTTCATTTTTAAAGAAGATCCAATTGGAGGGATTTTGTTTTTGTTTTTGTTTGGTACTGGAGATTACCCAGGAGTGTTTTGCCACTGAGCTACATTCTCACCCCTTTTTATTTTGAGACTTTTGAGACAAGATCTTGTTAAGTTGCCTAGAGCCTTATTAAGTTGCTTAGGCTGTCCTTAAACTTGAAATCCTCCTGCTCCAGCTTCCCAAATCATTGGGATTATAGGCATGTGTCACTGGGCCTGGCCAGCTGGAGTTATACACACAGCTCTAAATGTGAAGTACAGACAACTGTCTCTTATTGACATTAAGTTTCATGACAGAGACTTGGTGGGAGATTTTTTTTTTCTTTTGGTACCAGAGATTAAACATTCAACCACGTTCAACCAGAGGCATTCAACCATTGAGCTACATCCCCACCTTTTTTTTTTTTATATTTTATTTCCCTGAGTTGCTTATGACCTTGATAAATTGCTAAGGCTGGCTTTGACCTTGTGGTCCTCCTGCCTCAGCCTCCCAAGGTGGGAGATATTTTTTTTTTTAAATGTTTTTTTTTCTATATTTATTTTTTAGTTCTCGGCGGACACAACATCTTTGTTGGTGTGTGGTGCTGAGGATCCAACCCGGGCCGCACGCATGCCAGGAGAGCGCGATACCGCTTGAGCCACATCCCCAGCCCAAGGGGAGATATTTTTAAAGATGAAGATATTTCTAGTTCTGAACCCAAGTAGCTGGTTTATAGGCCTGGGTCACCATGCACAGCAAAATCCCCGTATTTTAAAATGACTACCAAACTCTGGTGGCCCATTATTTCTCTCATATAATGAGAGAATGTGAATAGGTCTTTGTGTCTTTGTGGTTTGCTGTAGCATAGACTTTTGTTCTCTAAGGAAAATCTTCTAATGTTTCTGGTACATAATTTTTCATATTGTACACCAAATTCAATCTATTACAAAACTTATAGTTGCTGATTTGGGTTGTCCTTGGATAATTGCAAAGATGCAAAAAAAAAAATCTCCTGCAATAGTCTTACAACTGGTTATTATTGATTACTTCTTAGTGGCTTGTGCACCTGGAAGAGTGATGATCCAAGAAGATCCCCCTGGCCATCTGTCTGTGGCTTGGTCCAATGTAGATCTGGGTGATTACTACGTGGCTTTTGTGAAGAGTGATGATGGCTGGGAAGTACACTGTAATACATCCACCACCCAGTGCAGCTTCTTATCTGAGTGTGGCTTCACTTACTTTATTAGTGTTTTTGCCTATAACAAGGCAGGGCAGAGTCCTTTGGGTGATGTATTCAATTATACAACAGGTAAGTCACATTTGATGTTTGTAAAGGGAGTCTGAGTTCACTAAACTCAGCAGCAGAGTAGGTCACCACCTGGGAGTCATTCTAGAGCCAGGAATGCAAAATGAATGTTTTGTTTCATTCTTCCCAGACTAGGAAAATTTTACTTTGTGAACCCAAACTTTACAAAAATGCAAGGTTAGCTAGGTGTAGCACTCCATGCCTGTAATCTCAGGGACTTAGATTGCAAGTTCTAGGCCAGACTTGCCTGGGCAACTTAGCCAGATCCTGAAAAGCATATAGCTCTAGCATGCTCTGAAAGTTGAATCGTCCACAAAGATCTAGTTACTGTTCAGGCCTGGATGCTGAAGAGGATGCAGCTCTCCATTTGAGGAGTTTACTCTGTTTCTGGGACCAGAGAGACAGATGCAATAGCCAAGATGTTACATGGTTTGGAGGGCTTTGGAGTACAACACCTGGTTTTAAGTTCTAACTCGACCATGCCAAGGGACGATGATGTCTACCTTGCTACTTCCTTAGTATCCTTCACTAAAAGTGGGACAAATAACAATAACATAAATGTGAAAAGGACTTTGTATGTAATAAAGCAGAATGCAAATATTTTCATGATCATGATTATTACCATGACTACTCTCCTCCACTAGGCTTGGAATTTGTATTGGGCATAGATTATGTTTTATTTATCTGTCACCAGTGCTTATCATAGTGTGATCAGCATAGGGGAGATGCTCAATTTTTGAAGAATGAATGGAGTGACTTGGAATTAATTAACTATATTTACAAATAAGAATAATATAGTTATATAAAGTATTTGCTTGATTATAAAAAATTTTACCAGTTTGAGGGGTCCAAATAATTGGTGCTTTGGGAATTTGGAATTTGAAGTAAGCGGCTATCATTAAGGTTCAAGAACACAGGAGGGACTTCCAAAAGGAGTGGCCTTGAGCTGGAGTTTAGAATGGATGGAATGTAGGTGGGGCAAGAACTTCTCAGAGAAACCCCAATCCTAGTTAGACATTTGTTAGGCAGGCTTTTTAAGGTCTCTTCTAAGATTTACTAATACAATCATGCTCCCCTCTCCCACACCCCAGCTTTATCCGGTTTAGTGTCTGGAAAGAGTGATAGCATCTGAGAAGTTAGGATGATGACTTTGTTAGGCAGAAGAGGGAAAGGCTTTCTTGTAGGGGGTTCACAGTCTTCAAGGCTCTTGTAGTGAGAGCACAAAATAGACAGAGTATTGAGAGGTCTGATATGTGTGGAGGGGGGGACATCTGAATATTACAGCTTGTAATGACCTTCAATATCATACTGAGAATTTATCCTATATGCAGTGAGAGTTAGGCCAAAGTTGGAACTGAATGCATAACATTATTATTATTATTATTATTATCATCATCATCATCATCATCATCATCCCATCATCATTATTAATTTATTTTTTGGTACCAGGAATCGAATCCAGTGGTGCTTAGCCACTGAGCCACAATTCCCAGCCCTTTTTATTTTTTTATTTTGAGACAAGATCTGACTAAGTTGCTTAGGGCCTTGCTATATTGTGGTAGCTGGCCTCAAACTTGTGATCCCCCTGCCTCAGCCTCCGAGTCACTGGGATTACAGGCATGTGCCATTGTGCCTGGCCATGTAACTGATTTTTTTTAAATATTATTTTTAGTTGTTGATAGATCTTTATTTTTATTTACTTATTTATATGTGGTGCTGAGAATCAAACCCAGTGCCTCACACATGCTAGGCAAGCACTCTACTGTTGAGCTACAACTCCAGCCCCCATGTAACTGATTTTTGAGCACACACACAAAAAAAAGGGTCTCTTTTCTCTCTTGAAATTATAGAACCCATAACAATATGGGGCACTGATTGAGCAGTGAAGGAGATTTTGTTCTTGGCCAGAAATAGAAGTGGGGGATAAACTCACAAATCAAGTTCTCATCCCTTGGGGGTCAGGAAGTTATAGGGTAAAAGAAATGAGGAGGAGGAATACTCGTGTCTTTTATTCTGAGGTTAGAGGTTGTCTAGTGGTCCCTCTGACAGCCAGCTTAGATGATCCAACTGGTGTTTCAGCCAGTCCTGCTGAAGAGGAATTTCTGGCCTTCAGAAAAGAAAGGCTAGAGCATGGTAAAAATTCTGTTAGGTCACCCAGCAGAACAGGACTGGGGTGGGGTAGATGACAAACATACCTGTCGGAGGATATTGCAGTAGTGTAGGAGTATGGTGACAAAGGCTGTGGCCTTGAGGAAGTCAGGCCACCCAGGACCCTCTCTGGTGGCATTTCTCCTGCATTGACCTCATTCCCTCTGGGCTCCTACTTTCAGCTCCCTGTTGTCCTAGTGACATTAACCCAGTGCTGGTGTCCAGCGAGAGAGTAGAGATGGTCTGGTCTCCTGTCCGTGGTGCCGAACTCTACGAAACCAAGGCTGTGGCTGGGTCCAACGTGGTAGAGTGCAACGACACTGCCCCTGCTTGCACTCTCTCAGCTCTGGAGTGTGACACCAAGTACAGCATCACAGTATATTCCTTCAGTGAAGTCCGGGGCATCAATATGTCATGCCGTTCACGCTTTATCACCACAGGTATGGGAGAGCTATGCTTTCGTTCACTGCAGCTGTGTGCCTCAGAACAGCCACTCAGCAAGACCTAAAATCCCACTAACCACTATTTGTAGGGACCAGTAGAATTCCTAACTGTATTAAGGAGAGATGGAAGAGAAAGTGGAAGAGGAAGGTGGGGGAAAGGAAACAAAAGGAGACCACAGGGAGAGAAGGTTTTGCCAATGACTATCTCCGCCATTCAGTTCTTTCTGCCTTTGAGGGACGTGCCTGTCCATACACCCATGGTGTACAAGGGCTTGTCTTACTTTTGATCTCAGAATTAAAAATGCTCTTAAACCTCTTCCAGTTGATTCTACACTCTAAAAACCCAATACCTTATGTCAATGTCAACAGTTTTCCACACAAAGTCTCTAGAAATTTGGTCTATGTGCAAGATATTTTTGAAAACTATGATGATGTTGTTGGTGGTGGTGGTGGTAGTGGTGGTGGTGGTGGGGTATGTGTGTGTGTGTGTGGGGGGATTGAATCCTGGGGTCTCTACCACTGAGCTACATCCCCAGCTCTTTTTATTCTTTATTTTGAGGTGTAGTCTCATTAAGTTGCTGAGGTTGGCCTTGAACTTGGGATCCTCCTGCCTCATCCCAAATCACTGGAATTACAGTGTGTGCTATGCCCAGCCTGTTAATTTTACTTGGGGGGGAGGGGAATCCTTTTTTTTTTTCTAGTACCAGGTATTGAACCCAGAAGAACTTAACCAATGAGCCACATCCCCAGCCTTCTTTATATTTTATCTTGAGACAGGGTCTCACTAAGTTTCTTAGAGCTTTGCTAAGTTGCTGGGGTTGGCCTTGAACTGTGATCCTCCTGCCTCAGCCTCCAGAGACACTGGGATCATAGGAGTGTTCCGCAGTGCCTGGCAAAAAAATTAATTTTAGACTAAATAACACATGTATCCCCTTTTCATTCCCCCAACAGGGAGGCTGGAACCCAGGGGGCACTCTACCACTGAGGTACATCCCCAGCTCTTTTTATTTTTTATTTTGAGACTGAGTCTCATTAAGTTTCTTAGGCTGGCCTTGAACTTGTTGTTCTTCTGCCTCAGCCTCCCAAATCAATGGGATTATAGGCCTGTACCACCAGACCCAGTCCACTTGTGACACTTTTGACTCAAGCTGTTTCAGTTAATAATTTTAAATTTCTAGGTCCTTGCAGTCCTGAAATAATAAGTATTTCCAAGGATGCCTTCTCCATGATTCATGTGCACTGGCGATCCACCAACGACGATGCCACTTACACAGTGACTGCCCAGGGGGAGAAGGGACTGTATCAATGCAGCAGCACAGGAGAGTCCTGTACCCTGGGAGACCTGCCCTGTGGCTCAGTGTTCTCGGTCACTGCTGTGGCCGAAACACAGGCAGGATGGAGTCTGCCCAGCTACAGCATGCCCCTGGAAACAGGTATGTAGCAACCACCAGCTCAAATGCTGACTTCAGGAGGTCTCTAGGATATGTTTTAAGAAATGGACTTTATTTTCTACCCTACATGTGGTGTAAATGCAGTACACTTAGAACTCTTTTCAAGAGTCCCAGACTTTAAAAATCAAACTTTCAACATTTTATATGCTCTGTAAAAGTATCATCAAAAGACTCTAGAATCATTTTACATTGGCATCAAAGGAGCAATGCATTGACTCTACAGAAACATTTATTAGAATTTATATTCTCTCCAGGTACAATCTGTCAAAACAGCTAACAAGTAACCAAATGAACTGATTTATTTTTTGTCTCTTTAGTTGGGCTCTTTTATATCTTTCTCTAAAAAATGCTTTCTGAGTTTCAGTTACCTTATCAGTAAGAGGGGGATAATAGCCTTAGATGGTTGTGTGAATTAAATTAATGGTGCAGAGCACTTAGCATATGACCTAATCAAAGTAAAATCTCCATAAAAGGAAAGTGCTATTGCTGGGCACAGCAGCACAGACCTGTAATCTCAGCAACTCAGTAGGCAGAGGCGGAAGGATCACAAGTTCAAGGTCAGCCTAAGTAACTTAGTGAGACCCTATCTCAAAATAAAATATAAAAAAGGCTGAAGACGTAACTCAGTAGTAAAGTGCCCCTGAATTCTATCCCAGTACAAAAGAAGAAAGTTTCTATGTCTTATATAAAGGGTCTCTGAAAAATTGAAAAATTGAGATGGCATGGTATATTAGGAGGCTAAGAAATCAAGTTTTTTTTTTTTTTTTTTTTTTAATTTCAGGGCATGGGGGGTGGTGTTTGTGCCAGGGATCAAATCTTAGGTAAGTGCTCTACCACGGAGCCATAACCCCAGTGCAGGAAATCAAGTTTTTATATCAGTAATGTACTACAAAGTGCTCAGGAAAAGCAAAATACATTTTCTTGCAAATGCTATAAGATGTTATATTGGGAGAAGAGGTGAATGGATCTGTTGCTTTGCAGTCTGTATCTAGAATTTTTCATGTTGAGGAACAAAAAGGATTATTCTGAAAGAAAAGGGAAAACCTCACACTAATCACAGCCTGTTAGTGCTCTGCATTCTTGGGGAAAGTACTCATTACAAAGAATTGATGTTACAAGAGGTAACAGAGGGTGTGACCCATGGAAAATTTTGGTTAATAATAGTAAGCTTGAGAAATTTAAGATATTGAGTGAAATGCAGACAAAGTACAATTATTAGTTGTTTTTCACAAAATCATCTTCAGTGGAAATGAAACCTAATTCTTTCTCTCTTTCCCCACTTAAGTGCCATGCTGTCCAACTGGTATGACTGTAACTCAGGTCACCCAATCAGTAATCAATGTGAGCTGGGCTATTGGGATGGCAGCTCAAACCTACGTGACAGTTCTGGAATCACACATTGGACAGTCTAAGTGTCATACCCATCAAAGTCACTGCCTCCTGGGGTGCATCACATGTGGCATCAACTACACAGTAGCATTAAAAGCAATTAGTGCCACTGGGTTGACTGCAGACTGCACCTACCAAAGTTATTCCTCTAGTAAGTGAATTCTTTTTTTAAAAAAATTTATACAATTTATATAAATCAATGGTGCTCAGCAAGATAAAATAAATATGTGTCTATGATGTATTAATGATTCATTGGCTATGCTGATTATTCAATTTCTACTTAAGTTTCCAGGGGTATTCATTATTGTTATAGAGAGGGAATATTTTTATACAAGAACTATGCTTGTAGTGCAGTTTACATTTTGTAAATTTCTGGGGGAAAATGAAATAAGAATCTCTTATTGACTGGGATTAATCTGAGTTTCTCTTCCCATTCTGCCTCTCTTCTTTATTTTGAATGATACACAGATATCAATGAACTCAAATACCACACTATAGTAAGTAAATAAATTCTCAGTTCTACAACTGAAGTATCAGTGAGGACTCAGCACTTCCAGGGCCAGGCACAACCCTTCCTTCTCATTTATAAAGATGCTGCATTCTCCCCCCCCCCGC
>NW_026000081.1:1677109-1684557 GCF_001458135.2 Marmota marmota marmota
CATTATAAATGCAGATTACTTTCTAAAATGTTTACAGTTTCCCCTTGACCTCAGAGCTTCAGATGCTTCTGTGGGTAGTTGGTGAATCGCCTCTCCTGCTGACCACTTCAGGTGCATGTTTGCTGAAGGAATGACATATTTTTATGACACAAAGACTTGCAGCTGAAAGTAACTCAGGATGGCAGAGTTTTCAGAATGCAGTAGATCATACATTCTATTTGGTTTGCATTATTTTCTTATTTTCTATTATGCTACCACCTCTCTCTCTTCTAAACCACTCTAGCTCCTCCCAGGATTTTTTAATTTCGACAGGCTAAGAGAGCAAAGATATCTGTCTACTGACAATTTTGTTCCTTATCATCAGAAGGACCAAACTATCAGGGAATAACAGGGGGAAGTAAAAATGGGGCAGGACTAGCAAATTAAGATTCATAATTCACTTAAGTGGCTGCTTGGAAAGAAAACTCTTTGAAAAACTCCTGAGGATGCCTTCCTGGCCTGAGAAAAAAAAAAGAGTACCATGATCAATTAGTTATGTCTGCCTGGGGCATGGGATAGGAAGGTTGAAATGTAATTTTTGCATCCCAGAGATAATAGAAAAAGTCTTCAACTTGGAGTCTACATTAAACATGATTTCTGATAAGCTGTGTTGGCCTTATCTTCCAGGCATCCTCACTGGTAAGAAAAAATAAAAATTAGCCAGGCACAGTGGCACACAACTGTAATCCCAGCTGTTCAGGAGTCTGAGGCAGGAAGATTGCAAGTTCGAGACCAGCCTCAGCAACTTATGAGACCCTGTTTCTATAAAACAATAAAAAGGGATAGAGATGTGGCTCAGTGGTTAAGTGCCCCTGGGTTCAATCCCTGATAAATAATAATAATAATAATAATAATAATAATAGTATTATTCTAGCTTATTCCTCAAAGTTGTTTTGAGAATCAAATCATAATATGAAAGCATGTGCAGTATGCTTCAATTTATGTTAGCTGGATTATACTTTGTTTTGACCGTCTTCCATTAATTTCATTAATTAGTTTTGGGAATATGGCCCATTGCTTATCTTCACACCTGAAAAAAATCCTTTTGAAGAATAAATCAAATGAGACTGCTTATCTGTAACAACTTTTACAAAACATACAATAGTCTCTTTATTTAGTTATTGAGGACTATCATCTGGTGCCCTCATCAACATCTAAGGTGTGGCCTGCTCAAGGATTTTAAGAAAAGATCAAAAAAGTACCTAATCAGCTTAGCATGGATAAAATGTGGACCAACTAACCTGGCTACCAGCCTGTCATGTAAGTGGCTGCTCCCAAAGTGTCATGCCACTCAGTTCAGCAAAATAGTGTTTTTCAACTAGAGATGAATGCAATGAATTATATTTAAACTTTGTCCCACTAAAATCAAATGAAACTGGGACCCAATATCTTGACAGGGATCTTAATAGGATTCTGTGCATTTGACTCATAGTTTGAGTCATGTACAATACAGCATATCTCTGCCAAGTGTGGAACTTTTTGAATCACCATTGTTCTATGTTAAAAATTTATACCCCATACCACCCTCACACACAGATTTCTGATCATGTGGCTCAGCATTAAAAGAACTTCAACATCCCTTCAAATCTTGCTCTATTCTAGTCAGTAACTAATCATATTATTTGGAATAGTTTACTTGCATTTTTTTCCCCTGAGTAATAAAGGCCATGTTTGTGTGTGAAGATAGAATAAGTGACTTTGTATTTAATTTTATCCTGCAGATGCCTGCTGCCCTTTGGGGGTGAAATTATATAGGCTGGGGCCTAATGGCATCCGGATCTACTGGCAAGCCTCCAGGGGTTCTGCCAACTACAGCACTGACCTCTATGGCTCCAAAGGCATTTTCACATGCACCCCAAGTGCTGGCTTGAGTTTTTGTGATGTTACTGAAATACCCTGCGGGGATGTATATACTGTGGTGGTCTCACCGGTTGCTGAAACAGGACTGAAGCTTACTTTTTGCCCCAAAAAAATATATTCAGGTAAAGCAAGTTATGACCCCTTATTGAACCCTCAACTCAGATCTGTGAATCATTTGCTACCTGTGAAATTTCTACACGATTCAAGGGACCCCCAAGCAATTTTTGGAATTGTGGTCTTATTATTATTCAATTTGAAGTGCTCTTCCCTTCTCGGTTCCTGCCTTACACTTCAGGGAAAACACCA
The DNA here is from genome assembly GCF_001458135.2 of Marmota marmota marmota. Taxonomy (NCBI): domain Eukaryota; kingdom Metazoa; phylum Chordata; class Mammalia; order Rodentia; family Sciuridae; genus Marmota; species Marmota marmota. Next base: position 1,679,315 of record NW_026000081.1, read on the forward strand.
GATGCTTGTTGCTTAAATAGTAAAGAAAATTCAAAAAGATTTAAGATTAGGGGATAATTTTAACATGGTCTTAGAGATGAGGCTAGATACCCTGGTATGTTGAAAATTAAGAAACTTGAACTTTCAATTGCACAGATTGAGAATTATGACTGAGGAAAAGTTGGAAGATCAGGAAAAAAATGAATTTATAAGTTGTAAACTAGGTTTGGATATATGAGTGGGCAGACAATCTGATCACAAAATGTGGCAATCAGTGATGCCATCATTTCCACCCTCATTGGTGGAAAAACATTACAATTCTCCAGCTCTGTGTTCCAGCAAACTCTGCTACCTTGCCCAGGGCACAGTCATATATTTTTCACACATTTCTAGAAGAAAAGAAAAGAAATGATGAAGCCCAGGCTTCACAGGCAAAAACAAGACGAGGAATAAATGGTTCCCAAACCTTTACTGATACCCAGAATTCAAATTTTCCAATTAAGGGCTGGGATGTAGCTCAGTGGCAAAGCGTCTGCCTTGCATTCGCAAAGCCCTGGGTTCGACCCCCAGTTCCAAAAAAAGACAAAAAAAAAAAAAAAAAAAAAAAAATTTTCCAATTAAAAGTAGGTGGTGACAAGAAGTCTGAGATGGCTCCTGGTGATGGAACAAGGCCAGCTCCTCCTGAAAGGGTGTTCTCACTGTCCTTGGATGTCACGCTCTGATTCCTTGTTTTTTCATTATCTTTTCCCCAAGACAAGCTGGCCCAAGGCAGGGAAGAGATAGGAACAGGTTCTCGGGGTAAGGGTGAGCTCTTAGGAAGAGGAGCCTACAGCTCAATAACAATACTTCATCAATTTGAATAATGATTTACAGTTTATCGAGTGTTTTCACATTCCATATCTCAGTGAATGATCAAAATGTTCCTAAGAGGTTCAATGGATTTTATTGTCTCCAATTATTAAACGAGGAAACCGGTGCACAGGCTACTGAAGCTTCATCTGCAACCCTTCTCTTTTCCTAATCTCTAAATCCATCTTCACATATTTTTAATTTGTTTAGGGTTTAACACCTTTTTTTATTCTGAGTCAGGGTCTCGTTCTGTTCCCTAAGTTGCCCTCAAATTCCTGGGCCCAACTGATCCTCCTGCTGAAGCCTTCTGAGTGCTGGGACTACAAGGATGTTCCTGGCCCAGTTGTCTTATGATTCACTATCTTAAAAAGGTTTTTCATTGCTCCGTGGGATGAAATCTGATCCTCTAAGCATGGTGTTCAAGATCTTTCATGCTCTTTTCCTTATCTGTCTATGTATCTTCATTGTCCAGTAGTAATTTAATGTGAATCATTAATGAAAATTTAAAATTTTCTAGTAGCCACATTGAGAAAGTAAAATGAAACAGGTAAAATTAATAATGCATTTTAGTTAAGCCAATGTGTCTGAAATATTCCAATATCTAATCAATGTGAAAATTAAGATATTTTACCTTTTTTATAAATCTGGTGTATATTTTATGCATATAGCACATCTCAGTTCAGATTAGCCACATTTCCAGTACTCAATAGCTATGTGGTAGGTAGCTACTATTTGGGTAGGCTCATTCCCCAGCACCCCTCCTGAGAGGATTCCCTTTTTTTTAAATGTTTTATTAGTTATTGATGGACCTTTATTTATTTATTTGTGGTGCTGAGAATCGAACCCAGTGTCTCACACATGCGAGGCAAGTGCTCTACCACTGAGCCACAACCCCCAGCCCCTCCTCCTGAGAGGATTCTAGTCTCTAGTCTTATGGCATGGAATCATTCACACATATGGACCATGCTATATCATGTTTCTGAGTAAATGCAGTACTCTTCTCTTTGTGCAGAAGAGCATTCTATTCCATCCCCATCCAGAAAACAGTCCAAATTTTCTGTTGACCTTCTCCACTTCTCCTAGGCCAAGTTAGTGTTGTCCCTTTCTCCTTTATGACCTCAAGACACCCTTTTTTTTTTTTTTTTTTAATTTTTAATATTTTTATTTTTTAGTTATCGGCGGACACAACATCTTTGTTTGTATGTGGTGCTGAGGATCGAACCCGGGCCGCACGCATGCCAGGCGAGCGCGCTACCGCTTGAGCCACATCCCCAGCCCCTCAAGACACCCTTTACCACAGCATATAACTGTGATTTGAATGTGTGTCATATCCCTTAATAAATGATCTCTCTGACTCTTAGTACTTACTTAGCATATAACTGTTGCTCAATATGTTTTAAATTAAAAAAAGAATGAACAAGCCAATTGATGCACCCATGATCACACAGCTAAGTGAATGAGTAATGAAAGCCTTTTGTTTTTTATTTTGTTTTCCTGATCCAGGCTTGCAAGTCAACCCTTAGAGACTCACTCCTCTGATGGCTTGTTAGCTGCCAGAAGTCCTTGTTAGAACTCTTTGGTGGGGTGTCATCTCAAGCCTGCTGCCATTTCACCTTAATAAGGACCTAGACTCTGGTTAGGAAATTCACCTTTTCTCAGTCTTTCTGGAAAGAAAAAAAAAAAAAAACCAAAAAAACAAGTTTCCACGTTTATTGCAATATCAGTGATGCCTTATTCTGATAATCAGGACAGTATCATAAATGAAGTAATAAATACTGAGTGCTTTGTGCCAAGAACAATACTTTATGTGTATTAATTCCATTAACCCTTATAATAAACCTGTGAGGTTGGCATTCTTATTCTTATTCACTTTATTGATAAACTGAGACACTTGCACACACAAACTGAAGTGACTTGCCCAAGGTCATACTGCTAATAGGTGTCTCCTCTTATCATCCGAATTTCTTCTTATTCATTTTTTGGTTCACGTTCCTCTTATTTTTTCTTAACTTATATCTTTTTAAAAATTTACATCTTCTTAAATACACCAAGGAATGTATTTTCAGTGTTTGTGTTTTTATTTACAGTAACCTGCTCTGGAAGTACCCTTGGAATGGGTAAGTCATTTTTCTTATGGATAAAACAGAAAGAACTTTTTGTTATTGCATTTGGGTCACTTAATGAAATCAGGGTCAAAGGTGATGCTCCAATTAGTTAGGCAAACGATTTCTTTCTTTGATGCAAGAGTGTCCTGCCCTCCCCTCCCATCACATTTTCTTTCCCATTATACTGCCCTTCGGGTTCCACCAATTGAAATAAATTCCTTTGGATTCTGGACTCTGAAGTCTTCTGGGGTCCCCCAGAAAAACGCAAAAGTTTTTTGGAGGGTCTGCTCCTTAATCTCTCCTACTTTAAAAGATTGTTCTCTTCCCTGCTGTACATTGGAATCTTTGGAGGGCTTAACATTAACTGATGCCTGGGCTCTATTCCTAGAAAGTCTGATTCAATTAGTAGGAAGTGGAGGCTGGGAGCAGGACTTTTTTCCTTCAGTACTGGGAGTTGAACCTAAGAGCACTTTACCTACTGAGCTGCATCCTCAGGCCTTTTTGTTATTTAAAAATTTTGAGGCAGGGTCTTGCTAAATTGCTGAGACTCTTGCTAAATTGCTGAGGTTGGCCTCAAACTTGTGATCCTGCTGCCTCAGCTTCCCAAATTGCTGGAGTTAAAGGCATGTATTATTGTGCCCAGCTGGATATCAGAATTTTTAAAAGCTTCTTAAGTGATTCTAAAGTGTAGTCAAGACTGAGAACTGCTGCTTTAGAGCAGTTTTTGTTTTTGTTTTTTGGTACTGGAGATGGAACCCAGGGGTGCTTTCTCACTGAGCTACATTCCCAGCCCTTGTTTTAATTGTTTTGAGACAGGGTCTTGCTAAGTTGCTTAGGGCCTTACCAAGTTGCTGAAACTGGTCTTGAATTTGCAACTTTCTTGCTTCGGCCTCCTGAGTTTGACAAGCATGCACCACTGTGCCCAGCTTTCTCAAACTTTTATGTATACAAATCACCTTGGCCTTGTTAAAGTCAGATTCTGGTTTGTTAGGTATGGAAGGGTGCAAGACTTTGCATTGCTAACAAAATTCAGGGCATTCTGGTGATACCCAAGCTAACTGTTCTGACAGCACTTTTAGTCATCAGATGGGAATTTGTTAATAGCCTGCAGAGAGCTAGGATGTTTTGCATGGGTGGTATCCCCAGTGGAGAAAAGGAGATGTTGAAAGGGAGTTGGAATAAAGACAACCCTCAGTGCCTTTACACTTTTGCTCAGGGCTGATGCTGTTTAGGACATTTTGGTTGCCCCCATGAAGTTACTCTTGGGTAGGACAGTGGAGATGATCACACACACACAGTCCTGGGCGCTGGCCTAGTAGGTAACCTAAACTGCTTCATGAGGAATCTTTGCCACACTCCTCTAGGGAACAGCTTGCCGTGGGACCTTAGGAAAACCCCTCAGGGAATATAATCAATTCCAAAATACAAATTCTCCTGATCCCAGTCAGATAGGGCTGGCTTCAGAGGGTGTAAGTGGAAATGAAGCCTCCCTGTCAACAAGCAACAAAGGACAGCTTCCCAGTGGTGGTCAACTCCCCACCCAACACCTTCCACTGCCAGGGCCTGGGTGGTCCAGAGTCTCTCTCCATTGCCTGTCCTCTGCCTGGCCTCCTTTTCTTCTCCCAGCCCATTGCTTCTCTGAGCACAGCAGTGCACATAGTTTCCAATTCCTGACCCACCTGCAGGTCTAAAATAAACACAATCCCTATTAATTTTTCAAGACTTTTTGTTTCCCATAGTTAGAGAGAAACAGGCCTTGCTTAGTGAAAACAAACTGAGGAAACATCTAGTTATAAGAAATTGCTTTAGGGGTTGTGGATGTAGCTCATCAATAGAGCATGTGCTTACCATGTGCAAGGCCCTGGGTTCAATCCCTAGTGCATCCACAGGAAAAAAAAAAAAAAAAAAAAAGCTGGGCACAGTGGTACATACCTGTAATCCCAACCACCGGGAGGATGGTAAGTTCAAGGCCAGCCTGAACAATTTAGTGAGGCCCTAAGCAACTTAATAAGAACCTATCCCAAAATAAAAAATAAAAAGGGCTAGGGATGTAGCTCAGTGGTACTGGGGATTGGGTTCAATCCCCAGTGCAGCAAAATGCAAATCAAATTTCATTACACCTAAGCATTGCTACTCATCAGCATTCCCAGAGAGTTTGTCAAAAATATACATGCTCATGCCCCACTCTGACCTAACAAATCCTTAGGTTTTTGTATGTGTATTCAAGTCTGAGAAGGCCTGCTTAGGTAGTAGTTCTTAAACTTTGGTGTGTATCAGAATCTCAAAAAAAAAAAAAAAAAAAAAAAAAAC
>NW_026000081.1:1684582-1688047 GCF_001458135.2 Marmota marmota marmota
AAAAAAAAAAAAAAAAAAAAAAAAAAAACCAACTAATAAGAAATACAGGGGTCCAGGCCCTATGCCCATTGAAATGCTGCTGTATTTTATTTTCTTTTTGAACCTCATGATTTTACTGTCTTAATAAGAAAATGAAAAATGAAGCTTAGAACTGGATCACTTGGCCTTTCTCTTCTTATTTCCCACCAGTTCAAAATGCTTGACTCTCTCAATAACGATTGTTCTCTTAGATCTGCAGTTGGGCTCAACACACTCAGACTCCAGCACAATCTTCTCTGTAGTTTTAGTATTTGGGGTGGGAAATCGGTTTAGTCTGCCCACCATAGCCACTGTTTTCCCTTTTCATATGGAGAATTCTTGCTTTCTTGTTCTGTGTTGCTTTATGGTTTGGTGCTTGCCATACTTCCTACAGTACGTCTGGTGGTTTTAGGAATATTTAGGATGATCGCAAGAGCATTAGCATTGCAGAAAGCGTGCTGTATTTTCTAGCACATTCCTAGGTGATTCTGACTTACACAAAGTTTGAAAAGTGCTGCTGAAGATCACCACTCTTTTCTTTTCTGTGTCTTTGGGCTGCGACTCATCCTTGCAAGTCTGTCATCAACCTGAAATAGGCCCTTCTCATGAAGTAAATCCTTGTAGAAATCCTGCAAGATCTTTAAAAACCTTTAAGCCAGGTCCTTTGAACACCTCTATAATCATATGGAAATTGTTGTATATAGGAGGAAGTTCTAAATTGCTGTCTCCAGTTTTAGTATTCTCCCAGTACACAGGACAAGTCAAATCAGAACCCTGGCTTATGTGGAGCCTCTGGATATGATCTGGGGAGCCTTGGGAATGTTGTTGATCTAAGACTTTTGGTCTTTCTTGACTCCTGGATTATCCTAAAGCTTGTCACCTGCATGAATTGACTTTCTAAGAGACAGATCTAGATTCAAATTCTGCTGATATTATTTTATATTTACATATATATTATATCAAATTGCCTCAGTTCTCTCTAAGCCCATGTTTTCTCAACTGAAAATTGGAATAAATCATAATCATTTCATAAAACCTAATGAGAATTAAATGAAATGTAACTTACTAGATACAGTGCTCATCGTAAGTAATTAATAAATGGTAGTTACTAATTCAGAATCAATTTAATCTCGTATTATACTCTATTATAGTATGTGCCAGTTATTAAGATTTTAACATGCTACTCTTAACTAAGGTAATTATATTTTAACCTAAGCCCTCATAATATTTTTATAACACCTTAACTCATTTATTCTCAAAGTGTGGTCCTGGAGCCAACAACATCATCATCATCTGAAAAGCTTTCAGAAATGAAATTTCTGGGTCTCCACCAAAGACCTACTGAATCAAAAATTCTGGGGCTGGGCCCAGTCATCTTTGTTTTAACAAGTCCTTCAGGTGATTCTGATACAACTTAAAGTTTGAAAACCACAGCTCAGGTACTGAAAATTAGACGCATCTTGAAAGGAAGAGGAAAATAACCTATTTGAAGTAAAAAGTGGAGGGTTTGTGTCTGACATCACCCCATGGGGCATCCTTTATCCTCAGCATGTGGGTGTCACCTGCACATACTGGGGAAACTTTGAGGAATATTTTTGTCCACAACTGCTTAGCAGTTGGACAGGTTTATGTTCCCCCTGCACAACTCCCTAAATGAATGAAATATTGGGGCTCCCTGTGGAACACAGCCATTTGGCCTGTGGATGGAAGAAAGTTCCTTGTCTTGAGCCAGTAGTCTGAGTTCAAAAAGACTCTTCAGATGCATTTATTTCATAAAGCCAGAGAGATAACCCTGGTTAGTCAGAAATTGCTGGTGAGTTTGAACACTTTGCCTTTTGAACAGTCAGATTGTCTCAGTTTCCTCCTTACTAGCTGTGAATTGCTGCATTTCAAATCAAAACACAAATAAAACCTCAGGGACATTTGTGCTCTTTAGTTTAAAAAAATGTCTGCATATTTAATGTGTCTTACTGCTTCTTCCCTTCCTGTCCTTTCCAGTGATTTACAGAGGGAAAAGGAATGCAGAATGATACAGTAAGTCCCAGATAAAAACAGAGACTTGACCAAGTGAGTAATGTAAATTGATTTGGTGTGAATCCACAGCAAACTTTTGTGTTTATTTAAAAAATTCTTCCCATTTCTTTTTTGCAGCGTTGTTTCAACTGTTAGAGATGGAAAAGATCTATTAGAATATTAAATTCCTCTAGGATAGATAAAGCTCTTCTGGCCTTTACAAAAGTAACTCTGACTGCTTCCTGAGGGCAAGGTCAGGTGTGTCATCACCTGCAGAGGAATTCAATGTCAGCTGTGGAGAGGATTCTGAAGATAAAGATCCAGAAATTCCTCTGGAAGGCTGCCAGAGTGCACCAGAAGCATAAAAGAGCCCTGGAAGCATAAAAGCTCTATTTAGCAGAAATTCAGTGATTTCCTATCCAGACACACCATAGACTCCAATATGTCCACTTCAGTGTTTCATCAACACCAGCACTTGCCATGCAGCCCCCTAGCAATTCAGGGGCTAGAAACATTCACTTCCAGAGAAGTCAAGCCACCTATGCAAGGACAGCATTCATCCCAGAACAAACCTCCATCAGGACTTCAGCTTAGGTTGGATAGCAGCAGCTTTCAGGGCAAGCTGTGGTAACAAATGCCCTTATTGCAAGTTAGGGGAGAAGCTGAGCTGCTTAAAGGGTTTGCTGAGCCAAACCGTCACGTGATTTGACATCTGCGGGAGCATCTGGGAAAGCAGAGCTCCTGGGCTGTTGCGAGAAGGATTTTGCTCATGCTTTCTGAGTGAGCAAAGATGTCAGATGGAGCAGCAGCCAACGGCAGAGACTCAAACTGTGGCAGAATGACACAGACATATCTTTTCGGGGGAGTAACATCAATCCTGTTGGCTGTGTTCCCCACTCACATTGTAACTGCTTTTTTTCATCTTTGGAGGAGAAAGTCTATGGTATAGAACATAAATCTGTTGTACCTAGAAAAATGTTTGTCCTTTTAATGTCTGTCACCTAATTGAAAAACAGTGTGAGTAGAACTTGTATAACACACATATGCACACAACTAATGTTTACTCCCCCAAAACATGGCTATGGTTGGGAAAGAATGTCTATGGTTGGGAACAACCATAAAACACTGCCCAGACCAGGCATGGTGGTGCACACCTGTAATCCCAGCGGCTTCAAAGCCGGCCTCAGCAACAGCGAGGCACTAAGCAACTCGGTGAGAACCTGTCTTTAAATGAAATACAAAAAAGAGCTGAGGATGTGTCTTAGTGGTTGAGTGTCCCTGAATCCAATCCCCTGTAACCTCCCCTCCCCACCCTACAAACACACACAAAAACTACCACTGCCCAGAGGGAGTTGGGAGTATGGAGTTAGCACTGAAGAAAGGTAAACTTCCTTTTCTATGTCTCCTTTCCCTTTCTTTTTGTTTTGGCGGGGG
>NW_026000081.1:1688605-1710697 GCF_001458135.2 Marmota marmota marmota
CTTGCTTGCGTTGCTTCGTCGTGTGTGGGTGGGGGGGTGGGTGGGGGTGGGGGGTTGGGGGCGGGAGGGGTACCAGGGATTGAACTAAGGGTGCTCCGCCACCAAGCCACATCCCCAGCCCTATTTTGTATTTTTTTTTTTTTTAGAGACAAGGTCTCACTGAGTTCCTTAGCCCCTTGCCATTGCTGAGGCTGGCTTTGAACTCTTGATCCTCCTGCCTCAGCATCCAGAGCTGCTGGGATTACAGGCGCGCACCCCTGTGCCCTATTCTCCTTTCCCTTTCTGAATTAACCTATCAAAACCAAGGGAGAAGGTGACATGCTTTTTCTGAAAGACTAGTTAGAGATATATAATGTGTCAATGATAAGAGATTGTCACTATTCTAGCTGGTGACCTAATGCTGGGTTCACAAAATCTGACTATTCCAGTAACTCAAGAAAATGACAAAGAAAGCATGCAACCACACAGAAATATCTTTTCAGTAATTCGGAGATGGCTCTTCGACCTTAAGTGTCCTTGGAAAGAGAGAGAGCCACTGGAATTCTTTATTCTTATATATAGGGAACACACAAGTTTCCATGGAACATTCTATCCCAAAAAGGGCAAAGGGGTCAGGGAGTTGAGTCTAGCTTCTTGACATCTGCTGTCAGCAGATTGGCTGACATCTAGGAAGGCCATGCCCATCTTATGAGCTGTGTGGGCATCATAGGCAGAGCCAGCAAAAAGACCAGAGTGAGGACTACCCAAACAGAGAGGTGATGTCAGTTCAGTCCACTTTTTGTGCTCTCACTGCTCATAGTTCACACACACACACAGCCCATGGCTGGCTTGCGACATCTCCACATTCTCATCACTCAGGGCTAAGGGATGCTCTCAGTTGCTATGTGGCAGCCCCGACAAGAAATCTTTCCTAGAGTGTTTATTTGCACATTAAAGGGAAACAAGTCAAAGGCAATGACTCCTAAAAGTGGAGTTTGATGCATCGAAGAGCACACATAGAGGAGGATTGAGTTTAGTTCACTTTTATTCCTAAACACCAGTGAGTGAACAGGAGGTGGGTTGGGCTAGGTCCAAGAGCTCATTACTCATATAGATTCCTGGGAATCACCCCTGGAAGTTCAAATTCACTATATCTGGGATGTGGCCTGGGAATCCATACCTTTAAGGCCTGGGATTCCATATTTTTAACAAGTTCATCAAGTGATTCTGACTAGCCGGGTTTGGGAATTATTAGTTTTTCAGTGCTGGGAATCAAACCCCAGGCTTTAGGCATGCTAGGCAAGCAATCTATCATTGAGCTATTTTCCCAACTCCAGGTTTAGGAGCCGTCAGAAATTTGCCATTGTAAGCTCTTCCTTGAAGCAAAATTTTAGCAATGGAAGGCTGGTAAAATAGAGGCCTGTGCCCTGTGATGAAAGACTGGTGAGATCTGGAGGATTTGGAGAAGGCCCATACCCTGTGAGTGCAACCCTGATGGTATAGAACTGGGGCTTCGTGGTCCAGATCCCACTGAAACCATGTACTGAGCCAGTCACTAGCAAGGTATGCCTTCTGAATGGTGTTGTATTCTTGGCTGACTGAAGTAGCCAAAGAGCCCAGGCAAAGGCCAAAGAAGGCCAGAATCTCTGTCCCATATCCTGCAAATATCAGAGCACAGAAAATTAAATGGCCATCTAATGTTGAGCTACCTTGATCAGAATTCCATGGAAGACAATGTGGTCCACACTGAGCAAAGATAAAACTAGTTGACATGTGGGGGCTGAGGTTGTGGCTCAGTGGTAGAATGCTCATCTAGCATGTGTGAGGTCCAGGATTCGATCCTTAGTACCACATAAAAATAAATAAATAAAATAAATGTATTGTGTCCAACTACAACATATATATACACACATATATATATATATCCATATATATAACCATATATATAAATGTATATATATAATCATATATATAACCAAATATATATATAACCATATATATATAAAACCATATATATAAAACCATATATATAACCATATATATATAACCATATATATAAAACCATATATATAACCATATATATATAACCATATATATATAAAACCATATATATATAACCATATATATAACCATATATATATATAACCATATATATATATAAAACCATCTATATCTATATCTATATATATCCATATATATATATATATAGTTGTTGGGGCTGGGATTGTGGCTCAGTGGTAGAGTGCTTGCCTAGCATGCATGAGGCACTGGGTTCGATCCTCAGCACCACCTAAAACTAAAAAATAAATATTAAAAAAAAACTAGTTGACATGTATATGGCCCAGATTATGTGCTCCTAAGTGATTTTTACAAACTTATTTCATTACTCTGTGAATTATATAAAGCAGCTTTTGCTCTGTGAATTATATAAAGCAGTTTTTCATCTTTGGCCAATGTTAGTGGATTTTACCTTCATTTTGCAGTGTCATGTTCAGGGAAACAAAATTCATTTTTTGATCTGCCCAGGAAAACCAACTAAGGGAGATTTAAAGAAACCACCTAAGGAGGTTATGCAAAATTGGAGGAGCATGGGAGGATAAGCAATGAGAGAAAGGGCGATTGTCTTGGAGCCAGATCCAGATTCTAGCTCATCTTAATATTTTACATGATGTAGTTAACCTTTCTTATCTTCAGTTTCCTCATTTGTGAAATGGCAACTAAGATTGTCATCTTGCTGGGTTGTTATGCTGTTTGAGATAATTTAGCACACAAGTGCAATGTAACTGAGGTGTTTGAAGTCACATTGCTAGTAAAAAGCAGAGCCAGAGCTGGGGATATAGCTCAGTTGGTAGAGTGCTTGCCTCACATGCATATGGCCCTGGGTTCAAAACCCAATATCACTAAAAAAGAAAAAATCAGATATAGCTAAAGCCTATTCTTCCTTCATTATTTCACACTTCCATCCTGGAATCTGGCCTTTAGGAGCATAACCACAACTTTATCCCTTGTGTCCAAGTCAAACTTCCAACACCAACGAATTTGTGTGTGTGTGTGTGTGTGTGTATTTTTCCCTGACACTTAAGTTATTTTCCTCAAAATTGAGAGATGGAAGCGTCATACTTTCCTCTTGTTTTGACCTCTCAGGGCAAAGAGCTCCACTTTAGAAGAGTCAGTCTGCATTGTCCTGAAATTTTCTTATGGTTTTGGTTTTCACCCTCTTATACTAGCAGAATCTGATTTAAAATTGAAAAGGGAGGGGCAAATAATATGTGCATTTATATAAAATTCTGAACTGAATCTATTTAAAGTAGGTTTAAGAGAGGCCAGAGCTCCACCTTCTATTCTCATATAAGCCTCAAACAGAAAAAAAATTCATGTCATAGGTTCATGTCATGTACCTGAATCCATATTATGGCTGTTTTTATTTTTCATTCTCGTTTTCTCTCTCCAAAATTATAAGTTATCCCACAAACTGCTCTATTGCTTTCTGATTCCCCCTAGCACTGGATGTGCGTCCTTGGCAATTAATTTAACTGCATTAAGCCTGTTTTTCTTTTTTTATCTGTAAGGATTGTTTTGAGGATCAATGAGATAATCCATTTTGCATGGTGCATGGCATATAGTGAGCACTTCCTAAATACTGGACATTATTAGCAGTAGTCTTCCCTAATCATTTCACTATGCAATCAACTTGAATCTTTAAAACTCTTGTTTCTTTGCTTATTCCTCTAGGAAGGCCTACTATCTGCCAATGTATACAATGGTTATATGATAGGGCTCTCAGCAATTTAATTGATCTAGTACATATTTGCTTACTTTGATTTCAAGTTCTCAAAGAACTATCTCAGTAAATAAATCTTCAAAGTTGAGACTGGGGTTATGGCTCAGTGGTAGAGCACTTGCCTGGCATGTGTGAGTCGTTGGGTTCGATTCTCAATACCATATATAAATAAAATAAAGGTCCATCAGCAATATATATATATATATATATATATATATATATATATATACACATATATATACACACACACATACACACATACATATTTAAAAATCTTAAAAGTCTAAGGTCAAATCATCTCTGTTAATCAGCTTTCAACAACAATTTTGGGTCCTAAAGCATTGAGAGCCCCCTCCCATACATCTTTTGCACAAATTCATTGAATAAATGACTGTTTTATTGTTTCATTTACTTATATTGTATCCTTAAGGCATTCAGTTTTCAACCAACTTTTGACTATCTACTGCATGACAGAAATTGTGATCCTTGATTAGATTATAAAGTCTTCAGATAAACAGGTCTCTCATTCCTTTGAGTTTCCTGAAAGCCCAGCATAATTCTGGGCTCACTGGAGAATACCTCATAGTTCCACACAACCTCTTATGTCCTTGAAATGTGAATTAAAAAAAAAAAGAAAAACCTTTGAGGGGAGAGTGAATTATCCATTTGTAGTTGAGCTGGCTACTGAGTGACGTCTATTATGGATCGCTTTGCAAAGTGAAGAATCCTTTTGTAAGGCGAAGCGTTCCACCTTCTTCATGTATGTTCGCATTCATCATTTTGTAGATTAAGTTGGCTCACAATCTTGCTCATCCTTGATATCCGTCGTCCGAACCCAATCTTGAGCTAAAGCGGCCTTCCGCAAGGAGGCGCGCGACAGCCTATTGACATTCAGCCCACAGTGCACTGCGCAGCCTCCGTCCAGGCAGGGGCGAGAATCCCCGCGCTGACGCGCCTGATGTCACCGGAGGGCGCGGTCCGTGGAGGGGCGAGGCTTTCTCCGCAGTGAGCGGAGGGGCCATCCGGGCGCCTCTTACTGGGCTAAAGTGGGTTGCGAGTGTGAGGCGTCGGTGCAGCTCTGCGGCATTGGGAAGATGGCGCCACTGGTGACCGAGAGGGGGCTAAAGAGCGTCGTGTGGCAGAGTGAGTGGGATCGGGTAGGGGCTGAGAGAAAGAGAAGGCCAGGACGCCGTCGCGCCGGGCCTTTTTTTCCTGCCTCCGCCCAGCAGCCTAGTTTGGAGCCCCCACGGGCACTTGTTGCTTCGGACCTGCGTCCGGCTTCGTACTTCTTCCTGCTTTCATGCCCAGCCCGGTTTCTGGTTTGCACCCGGAATGGGCAGGGTGCGATACTGCGCGGCCTTCGCGCTGGTCTTAGGCACCCACTTACCTTGGCGGGGTCTTGCCCCCAAGCCCCGCCCTGCTTAAGCAGCCCGGGGCCGCTTCACTCCAGCGGCTGCCGGCGTACTCGGCCGCGCTCCCCTCTCCTCCGCCTGCGCCGGGGCCCTACCAGTCGGGGATGTCTCTCCACTGGGGACAATCTGGGCTCTGTTTTTCTGTCCCGTCCCCTCTTGCCCGCACTTGAGTTTCCAGAGAATGCTTATTCTCCTTATTTGTGTTAGTATCAAGGAGGATTTTTATTACTGTACTTTCCAATGTCCTTTAAAAACAAAAACAAAAATTCACTGTTAAACAGATCCTTCTTCCACGATTCCTAGAGGAGCCTATTTGATAAGTTTTTGAGAAGGGACAATTGGAATAATTAAATCTCCACCCGTGACAGCGGCTTGCGTACCTGGGCAAAGATGCACCTTCACCTTTCCCTTTACACTCTGGGGCGACTCTCTGTTGTTAGAACTTTGCTACTTGTTGGTTATTGATGTTCTGCCCTATCATCCTTGGCTTTCATAAAAATTACTCCAAACCTAGACCAGGCATGTTAGGGAAGGAATGAACCCACCAAACAGGAAGAACCATCATTGTTTGGCATCTTTGGGTTCAAAGTAATTATGGTCTAGCAGTGGAAAGGGAGTAACTTCTGATTAGTAGTTCTTACTCCAACTTGTTGAACAAAGAACAGAAATTGCTTGGCAAAAATCTGGGAGTTTTAAGTTCTTGTATAAAATGAAAAATCCAAATCAGTAACTGGGCTAGTGTTTCATATATAGCAGACGCTATGCGAGTGTGTAAAGAAGAAGTAAGAAATTATAGTTTTAAAAAAATTAGTTAATTTTAAGGTTGTCATTTTGTTTTTCAGGATTAACATGCTTAACATGGTAAGGATTTGGAAATGGTTAAAAACAATGGCATTTAAATACATTTGTATAAAAATGGGTAGTAAAGTGTGTTGTATAAAAATTTCCAAGATGTACATTTTGCTTTACATTAGCATTTATGAGAAAAGATTAGTGATGGTAATGCCAATCTTAATAGCATGAAACTAGGTAGGAGGGAGAGTGTAGGGATAATAAAATTTCTAATTTGTGCTGTTAACTTAAGGTTAACACCAGACTTTCCAGATGGAGTGTAAGATAAAGACAGACAAAATGAAAGGAAAAAGATGTAGGGTTGTAAAGTAATTCTTTGAAACTTTTTGTAAATAGAAACATAACAAAAGACAATAGTCATTCAGCATTTATTGAGTAAAGTATATATATCGAGAAGA
This sequence comes from Marmota marmota marmota, assembly GCF_001458135.2. Taxonomy (NCBI): domain Eukaryota; kingdom Metazoa; phylum Chordata; class Mammalia; order Rodentia; family Sciuridae; genus Marmota; species Marmota marmota. The sequence continues at coordinate 1,695,028 of NW_026000081.1, forward strand.
GGGAGCCTCTGAGTTCTGTTAGCAAAAGATGCAACTTGTTGGGTGTGGTGGTGCATGCCTATAATCCCAGTGGCTGGGGAGGTTGAGGCAGGATGGGAAGTTAGTTGAGGCTAGTCAACAATTTAGCAGCACTCTTGTCTCAAAAATAAAGAAGGGGTGTGGCTCAGTGATAGAATACCCTGAGTTAATTCTCCAGTACCACGCCCTGCCCCCCCCCATCCGGGTGTGGTGAAACATATCTGTAGTGTCAGCTATTGGAGAGGCTGAGTCAGGAGAATGATAAGTTCAAAGTCAGTCTGGGTGACTTAAAGATCCATGGCCCAAAATAAAAATTTTAGAAAAGGGAGGATTATAGCTCAGTGGTAGAGTACTTGCCTAGCATGTGCTAGGTCCTATGTTCATTCCACAGTACTGCAGAAAGGAAAAAAAAAAAGAATCTGAGAGAAATGTTGAATGAATTTTTGAAGAGATAAGAGATTCAGGGGTTGAAGTAGTGGCTCAGTGGCAGAGCGCTTGCCGGGCATGTGTGAGACCCTGGGTTCAGTCCTTGACACTACATATAAAATAAATAAATAAAAGATCCATTGACAACTAAAAAATTTTAAAAAAGAGATAAGAGAATCAGAATCATATTTTTAGAGAAAATGTTTTATTAGGTTGATGATATAATAGGTGAGGGTAGAAAACTAAATAACCTTTAGTTTGACTAGACAGTGGTAAGTAAAGAGAATGGAACCACTATTTCCTTTTTCCCTTCCTTTTTTTTTTTTATTGTTGGTTTTGAGGATTGGACCCAGAACCTCATGCATGCTAAGCAAACACTGTACAGTTCAAATGTCCAGGGACTGATAGATGGATAAATAAAGGCAGTAAGAAAAAATGAAATACTGATATATTTTACAGTAGCACAAAATATTGAAAATGTTATTATGCTAAGAAACCAGTCACAAAGGGCCACATTCACACTATATGACTCCATATATATGAAATGCCCAGGACAAGCAAATCTATGGAGACAGAAAGTAGATTAAATGAATGCCTATTTGGAGGGATGGGTTTTCTTTTTGGAATAATGAAGATGTTCTCACGGTTGTGGTAATGCAGTGATAGATGCATGACTTTGTGAATATGCTGAAAACCATCGAATCACACATTTTTTAGTGGGTGAATTGTATGGTATACAAATTGTATCTCAATTATGCTGTTAAAATAAACCTTGATATGGGGCGTGGTACTGTATGCCTGTAATCCCAGTGATTTGGGAGGCTGAGACAGGAGGATTGCAAGTTGGTCAACTTAAGCAATTTAGTGAGACCTTTAGACCTATCTCAACATAAAAGAAATATAATGGTCTGGGGATGTAGCTTAGTGGTAAAGCACCACTGGTTTCAGTCCCCAGTACCAAAAAAATAAATAAATAAAAATTAAAAATAAATGCTGATAACAGCTGTGAAATCTAGACCTAGGATTTACGCTTAGTTGTTTTGTTTTTTTTGTTGTTTTTTTTTTTTCACCCTGCAAAGTTAATGTTTGAGCTGTCCGTGGTTTTCCATGTTTAAACCTTTAAAAAGGTCTTACTTTTTGCCCAGTCTATTGCAGGAGGCTCCTAACCAATCTCGTAACTAATCCTCTAAACTCTTACTTTTTCTCATTATAGTCCATTCAGCAAGTAGCTTCCATATTAATTTTCCTGTAATAGTAAAATTAGTTGCTCTGTGCTTGTGTGTTTAGAGACCTGTTTAGAGACCTCCAGTTACCTAAAGTTCATTTCAGAGTCTACTTTTGAAGATCTGGCCCCAGTCTACCTGGTTATTCTTATTTTCTTTCACCTGTATACTTTGATTTTTCCATCTAGTCTATATTATTTACTCTTCTTGAAAAAAAACATTTTTGGGGGGTACTAGGGATTGAACCCAGGGGCATTTTACCACTGAGCTACATTCCCAGACCTTTTTTTATTTTTTGTTTTTTGAGACAGGGTCTTGCTAAGTGCTTACTAATTTTTGAAGCTGGCCTTCAACTTGTGATCCTCCTGCCTCGGTATCCCAGGTTGCTGGGACTATAGGCATGCACCATTGCATCTGGCTTATCTTGAAATCTTTTACTGCCATATCTTATTTTTAAAATTAATTTAAAGAGTTAGTTTGTTTGTCTGTTTATTTATTTACTTTTGGTACTGGGGATTGAACCCAAGGGTGTGCTACCACTGAATAGGTCCCCCAGCTCTTTTTATTTTTATTTTGAGACAGTGTCTTGCCAAGTTGCTGAAGCTTGAATTTGGAATCCTTTTACCTTAGCATCCCAAGTAACTAGGATGCCATCACACCCAGCTTCCCTTATTTTTATCCAAAATTTAGCCAGCCTTCAAGTTTCAGTTCAAATGAGCTACCACCTTCTTAGTGGCTTCTTTTACCTGCCCTTTTAAGTTTCTGTAGCATTTAGTTTACCCTTCTTGAATGTCACATCTCACAACTGCCTTGATAGTCTTTTGTTAAGCTTCTTGAAGGTAGGTCCACTGTTGTTTTATAGGACTTTAAATTCCTAACAGGGCTGGGGTTGTGGCTCAGTGGTAGAGCATTGCCTAGCATGTGTGAGGCACTGGGTTCAATCCTTAGCACCACATATAAATAAATAAAATCAATGGTCCATTAATGACTAAAAAAAAAATTTTTTTTTTTAAAATCCTAACAGATCCTAGCAGAAAGTGATGGGTAACAATGCTTTTTAAAAATAAATGACTCTGCTGGGCATGGTTGCACACACCTGTAATCTCAGCAACTCAAGAAGCTGAGGCAGGAGGACTGCAAGTTTGAGGCCAGCTTTAGCAGTTTAGCGAGATTCCCATCTCAATATTTAATATTAATGGGGATGTGATTCAGTGGTTAAACACCCTCTGTTCAATCCCTAGTAACAATAGATAGATAGATAGATAGATAGATAGATAGATAGAGATCGATAGATTGATCTAGCTGGGCAGGTGGACTGCTGTGGCTTTCTTCCTTTTAAACAACATTGACTCAACATTTTGCATGTCCTTTTTTTTTTAATTTTTATTGTTGGTTGTTCAAAACATTACATAGTTCTTGATATATCATATTTCACATTTTGATTCAAGTGGGTTATGAACTCCCATTTTTACCCCGTATACAGATTGCAGAATCACATCGATTACACATCCACTGGTTTACATATTGCCATACTAGTGTCTGTTGTATTCTGCTGCCTTTCCTATCCTCTACTATCCCCCCTCCCTTGCATGTCCTTCTTAATCTTTGTAATTAACTTTTTTGTGTGTGTATGTCGAATGTGAGCATCCATTTGTAATTAACATTTTAAACTATTTAAAATCTTGAGGCAGCAAAAAATTTTAAGAGGAAGAGTATAAAATAAAATTAATCTTCCTCCCAACCCAGATTTCCAGCTTTTCTCTCCAAAACAACCAGCTTTTAGGTTTCTTATAAATCTTAAAGTTTTCTGAAAATAAAGCCCACACAAAGAATTGTATTATTTTGTTTGTTTTTATCAGTATGTAATTGTTTTTAGGATGGGGAACCAAAAAAAGGGAACAGTTTTTTGTTGTTGTTGTTGTTTTGCTTTTTGTTTGGGTACCGAGGATCTAATTCAGGGACACTTACCATTGAGATATTTCCCCAGCCCTTTTTATTTTTATTTTTTATTTTGAGACAGGGTCTTATAAAGTTACTGAGGGACTTGCTGAGGCTGGCCTTGAATTTGTGATCCATCTGTCTCAGCCTCCTGAGTTGTTGCTGTGCCACCATACTCTGCTGGAACAGTTTTTTTTTTTTTTTTTTTTTTTGTACCAGGAATTGAACTCAGGGGCACTAGACTACTGAACCACACCCCTATCCCTTTTTTGTATTTTATTTAGAGACAGGATCTCACTGAGTTGCTTAGTACCTCCCCATTGCTGAGGCTGGCTTTGAACTCACGATCCTCCTGCCTCAGCCTCCCAAGCCGGTGGGATAACAGGCATGTGTCATTGCATCCGACCCTTGTTCATTTTTGAAGGGCAATGACTCAAGATATATTATGGTGGTGAAGTACACTAACGCAAAAAGTACAGTGGATGTGCTGGGCGCAGTGGCGCACACCTGTGATCCTAGCAGCTGGGGAGGCTGAGACAGAAGGATCCAGTTAACAGCCACCCTCAGCAAAGGCGGGGCACTAAGCAACTCAGTGAGATCCTGTATCAAAAGGGCTGGGGATGTGGCTCAGTGGTTGACAGTGCCCCTGCATTCAGTCCCTGGTACCAATAAATAAATACAGTGGATGAAATTTTTGCTGGTGTAGCTTTCACCCAAATCAGTGTATACAATGTTTCCAGCACTGCATTACTCCTCCCAGTTCTAATCTAACCCCACTTTCTTCCCCAGCATAACCACTATTCTGATTAATATCATCCCCAACCCATTTTGTAATAGTGACTTTTGCCTTTATGCTGTTATGCTAAGAGAGAAACCCTCCAGATCCTTTATTATTATACAGTTGGAATAAATAAAAATAAATATAGTACAGTTGGCCTTCTGAACCCACAGCTTCCACCTCCATGGATTCAACCAAATGCAGATCAAAAATATAAGAAATTCTATCATTCAGCATGTTTGTGCACACCTGTAATTCCAGCTAATTCAAGATCCTGAGGCAGGGAGATCAAAAATTCAAGGCCAGCCTTGGCAATTTAGTAAGACCCTGTCTTTAAAAAACAAACAAAAAGTAACTGTGGAATGAAATTGACCACATTGTGCTATGTGCATATGTGAGTATGTCACAATGAATGCCACTTTTATGTATAACAATAACCAATTAAAAAAATAGAAGACCAATAGAGTAGAGCAAAGGGATCAGAGAAGGAAGGAGGGAAGGGAAGGAAGTAGTACTGAGAATTGAAATGGAGTAAGATATCTCATGTGCACTTATGAATATGTTAAAAGAAAATAGGCCAGGTGCAGTGTGCATGTCTGTTTTGCCAGTGACTTGGGAGGCTAAAACAGGATCTCAAATCCCAGCAATTTAGGGAGACCCTGTCTCAAAGTAAAATATTAAAAGGGATAGGGATGTAACTTAGTGGTTAAAAGCACCTCTTTTTCCATCCCCTATGTCAAGTGTAAATAAATAAATAACATTTTTTAAATGGTTGTTTTATGAGAAAAAAAAGTAATGATACAGATATATGTTTAAGGATCCTTATTGCAGCACGGTGGCAAAATTGGAAACAGAATGACAATCTGTAGATGAATAAATTCTGTATTAAGGAATATTTTATAACTGTTAAAGGAGTTATTGTATGTTCATACTCTACATGGAGGTTATCCAAGATGTAAGTTTAGTGAAATAAAGAAAGTGAGTTATGTTGATTCACTTTTTGTAATAATTTGGTTATTAAACTCAGAGGTTAGAGGGAAGGGGGCATTTATTTGAAAGAGAAATGGGGAATGGGAGGCAAAGAGACTACATAGTCATTGGATTGGTCTAGAATAGAAGGCTGAACTGTCACAAGGGAGGTAAGGAGAAGATGAATGAGGAAAGGAGAAACTTAAACAGTAGACTCAATAAGATATAATCTAAGGGAGAGTCATCCTAGACGAAAATTCCAGTCTAGACTAGACAGTGTTGTTCCTGTTTATCAATGAGGGGGAAAAAAAGGAACAGGCTTGAAGGGAAAAAATAGTTTAGAATTAGAACATAGTGAATTTTCAGTGCAAGTCAAAGTGTCCAGTAGCAGTTGGAGATAAGTAAATATACATTTACAGAAAAGGGAGCTGAATGAAGAGATCAGGATTTAGGCTACAGCATATGGTGGGAGTCATTTATTTAGGGAAGGTAGGGTAGATAAAAGAGAATAAGGTAACTTTTCCAGGTCAATATTGAAATTATCTTCTGGTAGTGGTAATTTTTTCCCACTCATTTTCTTGATTATGATTTTCATATTTTCTGACTTTTAAATTTCTTTTAAAACTGATATTCATAGATTATTTTCTATTTTCCAGGCAAATCAGTTTCTATTGTATTATTATCAGGTTTATTAACAATTTCTCTGTGATTTAAGATAGTTGTGCAAATATACTTTCAGCTTTGCTCATATTGTTATGTACTATAGTAGTTCTCTTATTTCTCCTTTCAGTGTTTTCACTTCTTTGTTTTTTGTTTTTTTTTAATAATTTTTTTTGTAGTTGTAGATGGACAAAATACCTTTATTTCATTTGTTAATTTTTATGTGGTGATGAGGATTGAACCCAGTGCCTCACGCATGCTGGGCAAGTGCTTTGCCACTGAGCTACAGCCCCAGCACTTTACAGTTTTAAATGTATTTCCTTTTGTGCTTCAGAAAAACAAAATGAGCAAAGATAGGATAGTTGGTATTGATAGGTAATTATTTGGGTAGTATTTGGACTAGTGGAAGATCAATATAGAGATTAGGTAGAAGCAGTTCATGGAGAATATTGAATAATAGATTTTTTTTATTCTGTAGGCAAGAGTGAACATTTGAGACTTGAGATATATAGTAATCTAAACAAGGAGTTGAGTTTCAGGAAGGTAATTGACAGCAGTGTGAAAAAATGAATTGGAAAGGTAAAGGGGTTGGAGGTGGAAAGCAGGAAATCTAGATAGGGCTCTGTTGCAGTAGTTCAGTGAGTGATAAGAATTAAGGTATTGCTGGTGCCAGTGGCAGTAAAACATAATGGTCAAATACCAGAAAGAACAATCAGTACTGCCTAATTATTGATTGTGGGGGAAGGAGGAAATAGTCAAAGAATAAGAAAACAACAAACTTATAGAAATGAAGTCTAGAGCAGTTTTTAGGAGGCATTAAACCTGCATTAAAGTGCTTAAACCTGTATTGTATAATTGAATGAAGTCTAGGAGAAATGAACTATAAGATGATTGGAAACTGAAGGATTGATCTGATAATCTGATAGATGACTAACTTTGGTGATATTTATCTTTGAGGAAGAGTAGATAGAGTAGGCAGAGCAAAGATAAAAGTGTTATGAGAAACCACTTGAGAAAACACTCTAAGTCCGAATTAAAAAAATTTTTTATGTATATTTTTTAGTTGTAGATGAATCACAGTATCTTTATTTATTTTTATGTGGTGCTGAGGATCTAACCCAGGACCTCACACATGCTAGACATGCACTCTACCACTGAGCCACAACCGCAGCCCAGGTGAAATTAATTTAATAATCAATATTTAGTTTAACTTGATATATTCAAAGTGTTATAATTTAAACATGTAATTTAAAAATTCACAGAATATTTAATATTCCTTTCTTTTTCTTCAAAGTCCCCCACCCCTTTTTTTTTGTTTTGGGGTTCAAACCCAGAGCCTCATACATGCTAAGCATGTGCTCTGGTACTTCACTACACTCCAGCCCCCTCATATGTATTTTGTTTGCAGGACATCACAGTGCAGACTAGCCACACTCCAAGTGCTTGAAAGCCTCATATGGCTAGTTTCTATTATCTAGAATGGTGTAGGTATAAAATTTCAAATATTGTAGAGATGACTTCTGTTCAGGGACCTCTTTTTTAAATAAAATCTATGATTATTAATATATATTATTTATACAGGTTAATGGTATTCACTGTGATATTTCCATACATGCATACATTGTGCATTGATCATGTCTACTTGCCTTCTACCCTCAAACCTCCTTATCCTGTACCCTTTCTAGTTTCAAAGTCGTCTTATTTTCTTCTATACCCCTAACCGTTATATTTTCCTATCACCAGTTACCACTATTCTGTTCCATACTTTACCATATTGGCTTACTGGTTTCTGTTTTAGTTAGCTTTGCATCACTGTGACCAAATTACCCAACAAGACCAATTCAAGAAGAGGAAATGTTTATTTTGGCTCAAGGGTTTCAGAGGTTCAGTCCATGGTCAACTAACTCCAGCACTTTGGGCCTGAAGTGAGGCAGAACACTATGGCAGAAGGGCAGCACTGGAAGAAAGTTACTCATCTCATGGTGGCTGGGAAGTAGAGAGAGAGAGGAGAAGCCAAGGGGACAAGATGAAATCCCCAAAGGCACACCTCCAGTGATCCAGCTCTTCCAGCCAACACCTCATTTGCCTGTAGTTACAATGCAGTTAATCCTTTCAAATTACTAATCCATCAAATAGATTAATCCAATGATTAGGTTATAGTTCTCATAATCATTTAATTTCTGATTTCCTTCATTAACATGGGAGCTTTTGGAGGGATACCTTATATCCAAACCGTAACAATTTCTATAAATAAGTGAGAACTTGTGGTGTTTGTCTTTCTGTGTCTGGCTTATTTTACCCAAAAAATGTTCTCCAGTTCAATCCATGTTGCTACAAATAACAGAATTTCATTCTCTTTTATGACCAAGTGGTAAATATACTCATCCTGTGAGGGACATTTAGGTTGATGCCATATTTTAGTTATTTATAAATAATGTTGCAGGGAACATGGGTCCCAAGTATCTTTTTGGTATTAAGATTTCATTTTTTGGTATTAAGATTTGGGTATATACCCAGGAGCAGAATTGCTGAACCATATAATAGTTGTACTTTTAGTTTTTTTGAGAATCTCCATACTGTTTTCCATAATAGCTGTACTAATTTGTATTGCTACCAAGTGTGTAAATGTTCACTTTTCCCAACATCCTCAGCATTCATTATTTCTTGTCTTTTTGATGATAGCCATTCTAACTGGAATGAGAGGACACCTTATTGTGATTTTTGATTTGCATTTTTCTGCTGAATAGTGAAGTTGAGCATTTTTATATATTTGTTGGATGTTTATGACTTCTTTTGAGAAGTGTCTGTTTAGTTTTTTAGCCCATTTTTTTATTTGGACTGTTTTTGGTGTTCATCTTTTTTAGTTTCTTACCATGTTTTGGTTTTCAGTCCCTTATCAGGCATATCTTTTGCAAATATTATCTCCCTTTCTGTATGTAGGTTGTCACTTAATCTTGTCACTTCCTTTGATATACAAAAGCTTCTTAATTTAAGGTAAGCCTGTCTTTTGTTGTTGTTGTTGCCTGTGATTCTAGGGTCCTATGTGAAAAAAATCATTGCCTATACCATTGTCTTGAAGTGATTCTGGTATGTTTTTATACAGTAATTTCATAGTTTTAGGTTTAAGATTTAGGATTTTGATACATATTTTTGTCCATTTTTGTGTATGAAAATAGATGTCAGAGAAAGATATCTATTTTCATTCTGCAGATGTCTATCCAGTTTTGCCAGCATTATTAATTGAAGAGACTGTCCTTTCTCTACTCTATGTTCTTAGTGTCTTTGTTAAAAACCAATCCGCTGTATGAGTGTGGATTGATTTCTGGCTTCTCTGTTCTGTTCCATTGGTCTATGTATCTGTTTTTTATACAGTACCATACTTTTTTTAGTAACTAGAGCTTTGTAGTATATTTTGAAGTCTGGTGCTGTGATGCTTCCAGCCTTGTGTGATTTGTGTGTGTGTGTGTGTGTGTGTGTGTGTGTTTTCAGGATCTCTGGCTATTCTGGGTCATTTGTGATTCCAAATGAATTTTAGGATTGGTTTTTCTATTTCTGTCAAGAAAGTCATTGGGATTTTGATGGGAATTAACATTGACTCTATTGATCACTTTGGATAGTGTGGTTATTTTAACAATATTGATTCTTCTGATTTGTGAACATAGGCTATCTTCCCATTTTTTTGTGTGTGTATCATCTTACTTTCTTTTACCAGTGTTTTCACTTCCTAAATTTGTAGTATTGTGAATGGGATTGCTTTCTTAATTTCTTTTTCTGTAAGTTCATTATCTGTGTATAGATATACTACTTTTTTATGTTGGTTTTTTTATTCTGCTACTTCACTGAATTTATTTGTAAGTTCTAACAGTTTTCTGATGGAGTAATTTATGGTTTTCTATGTGTAGGATCATGTCATCCTCAAACATGGATAATTTATCTTAATTTCTTTCTAAAGATGCTATTTCTGTCTTTTGCCTAATTGCCGTTGCTAAGACTTCCAATATTATATATTAAATCAGAGTGGTGAAAGTGGAAAGCCCTTCCGTGTTCCTGATTTTAAAGGAATTGCTTTCAGGTTTTCCCCATTTGGCCATGGATTTTTTTATATATAGCACTTATTATTTTGAGGATTGTTTTTTCTACACCTAATTTGTTGAGTTTTATCATGAAGGGATTTAAAAAAAAAATTTAAAATTGTAGATGGTCACAATACCTTTATTTATTTGTTTTTATGTGGTGCTGAGGATCGAACCCAGTGCCTGACATGTGCCAGGTAAGTGCTCTGCCACTGAGCCACAACTCTAGGCCCTTATGAAGGGATGTTAATTCTTTTTGTTGTTGTTTGTTCATTTGGTTTTGGTGGTATTGAGAATTGAATCCAAAGGCACTCTACCACTGAGCTGCATCCCCAGCCCTTTCTATTTTTTGAGACAGGATCTCGCCAAGTTGTCTAGCTAGGCTGGCTTCAAACTTGCGACCCTCCTGTCTCAGCCTCCCAAGTCACAGGTTATAGGCATGTACCACCATGCCCAACTTGTTGAACCTTTTTAAATCCTTTTTATGCATCTATTGAAATGATCATAAGAGTTTTGTCATTCATTCTGTTAATGTGTTGTATCATGGTTTTTGATTTGTGTATGTTGAACTGTCCTTGCATGCCTGGGATGAATCCCACCTGATCATGATATATGATAGTTTTGATATGTTATTGAATTTGGTTTGCTAGTTTTTGTTTGTTTGTTTTGTTGTTGTTGTTGAGAATTTTTGTATCTGTACTCTTGGGAATATGGGTCTGTAGTTTTCTTTTTTTAATTCTGTCTTTGTCTGGTTTTGCTATAATGCTTGCCTCATAAAAAGAGTATCTTCTATTTCAGTGTTTTGGAACAGTTTAGAAAGAATTGGTATTAATTCTTTCTTAAATGTTTTGTAGAATTCAGTTGTAAAACTATCGGGTTACCCCTTCTCCAATCTGCTCTGTCATTAATTCCATTTTCATTTCTTAAGAGAAAGACAACAAGAAAATCTGCTAAGAATAAACAAAATGTCTTCAATTTGAGCTTATTTGAGGTATCAGGAAGGAAGCTAATTTAGAAAGGGAAGTGGCATAATATTTCAGTATCTGAGCTCTAACTGAGAAAATCCTTTGTTTATTTGCCTATAGGGTATTAGAAACTGGTGCTTTGGATTAAATTATAGTTAAATATTTCTGTTTTTTTTACTATAATTCTTCTCAGATAACGTTATAATCCTCCTAGCAAGCAATATATAATTGTCTTACCTAATTTTTCTCAGCAGTTTCTCAGTCACAGTAAAGCCTTCCACTTCACAATTCTTAATAGTAATTAAACTTTTTATTTACAATACTTCTGACACCAAATATGATACCCTGCCCTATATTAATTCTTTAACTTGTGAACACCAGTAGGGTATCCTGCTATTCAGTTTAATTCTGACTCTACCTAGTATTACTTAACTATGTCAGACTGTAGGTTTAAGGGTTCAGTCCCACAAGACTGCTCTCACTTCAGATACTGTTAGCAAATACTAGGTCCTCAGGTTATCCATGCTTCTTCCTGGATTGGGTACAAATCAGAGGTTCCCACAATCCCTCTTCCCTTTCAGGTTCAATAATTTACTGGAATGACTCACAAAACTTTAGAAAACACTTTACTTCCTATTATCAGTGTATTATAAAGGATACAAATAAAATAGCCAGATACAGAAATATATAAGGGTGAGATCCAGAAGGGTCTGGAGCATAGTTGGGGTACACCACTGTTCTTGCATGTAGATAAACATTCGATTGAAGCTCTCCAAGGTCTTCCTTTAAATTTTTTTTTTTCCTAATGGAGATTTCCTTATGTAGGCCCAGTTGATTAAATCAAGTCATTGGTGATTTAATTCAATCTCCTGCCCCTCTCTCTTCCATGGAGGTCATGTCTTGGTCTTTTCTGTGACCAACCTGAGTCTCAAAGCTATCTAGGAGCCCTTTAGCCAAGAGTCATGTCATTAATATAGCATAGATCCTCTTTCACTCAGTAGATTTCAAGCACTCTAGAGGCTCTATGCCAGGAATTAGGAACAAAGACCTAATTTTTAAAAATTATACCATAGTAACCCTTATTAGTTATATCCCATCCGTTACAGAAGCTATTGTTTTTTAACATGGTATGAAGAACTTGATGGTAAATTTTCCAAAAGGATTAGCTTAAAACAATTTTAAATTATGAAATAGAAAAATTTAAATGAATTGTATAACTATCTCATTTATAAGAATTAGTGAAAGACAGAAGACTTACCATAATTTACATTTTAGTTATATTTTATGCATTAGGTACAATATTACTACAGTTTTCAAATTTAATTGACTATCAATAAAAACATTAAATATAGGAGATTGTCTTATTATAAAATAGAATTTGTATGTATTACCTACATGTATTCTTTATTATGTAAGGGATTTTGTAAATCCATGAACTAGTTTATAAAATATTTAATTTTGAAAATTATTTAAAAGATCATATAATATTTCTTGATAAATCAAGGCAAAGTTTTTATCCTAATTTAATTATATATGGGCGGGAAGAGAAGGGGAGGGAGGGAGGGATGCAAAACATAATGTCAGGATGAAAAATGTTTATGCAGATTCAATTGTTGAATATAATTTATGAGTAAATTATTTTAGGATAAATTATAAATTAGTTTAGGATTGTCCTATGGATTTTTTTGTTTTCATCTTATTTACTTAAGATTTAAGTAGAACAGAAAAAACCAAATTAGATAAAATTTTCAGAAATATTTTCATGTACTTATATGTTTATATACTTAAAAATATTAGCCCTTTTTATAATTGTTATCTCAGTTTAAAAATATAGTTGAAATGTACTTATATGTTAGGTATTAAATATGTTGGATTTTTTACTTAGGGTACAACAAATATGTATGCTTTTAATGTAGTTTTTCTTATTTTCAAATTGGAATTTTCCAAGTCATTTTGGACCTCTTGAGTAGTTGCTATTATTATTTTTACAAACTGTTGATTTAGATTCCTAAATAGTCCTCCCCTTTTTTTAAACAGAGATAAAAGCAACAGTGTTTGATGACTGCAAGAAAGAAGGTGAATGGAAGGTAAAATTGTATACTTTGCTCTTATATTGAGGACTTCAGTATGTTGTACTTAGGATACTTCTGTAAGGAAATAGGATCTGGACATACACTGTTTGCCTTCAAATCCTAACTTCACATCGTAATGGTTGTTTCTGCCTCTTGTTTTCTTGTCTATAAAATAAGGATGGTAGTAACTCAAGTGCTACTTGTAAATATTTAAGTGAACTAAGTGTCATATTTCAGTAAGTGATGATTTGTGATTTGAAGAAAATCTTATGTTAAATATAAGACATTTAAAATGAACAAGCTCCTGCATCAAAATAGAAATATTTCTATTCCTGTGCTTATATATAATACTGTGTGTATGTCTAGTGATAAAATTAATTTTCAGATCATGTAAGTTAAAACATGAGTTGAGATCATTTTGCTAACTGTCCTGATATTTTAATTTTATGTTATAAATGATCTATAAATCTGAGTAGAGTTAAGGGCCAAAATTCTGTCTTTTGTGAATTTTTGGTGTTCAGATACTTATAATATATTAATTTGTATTTCTTTTAAGATAATGCTTTTAGATGAATTTACCACTAGGCTTTTGGCATCATGTTGCAAAATGACAGATCTTCTAGAAGAAAGTATAACTGGTAAGTGTTACAAATTTTTCTCATGAATGCTTTCTTATACTGATTGGGAAGGTCTGAAGTATTGAGAAATTTTAGTGCTGGGAGCCTGACACAGTGGGCATACCTGTAATTCCAGTAATTTCAGAGTCTGAGGCAGAGGATTACAAATATGAAACTAGCCTTGGCAATTTAGTGAGTCCCTGTCTCAAAAGAAAATTTAAAAAGGGGCCAGAAAGGGTTGGGGTTGTGGCTCAGTGGTAGAGCACTTGCCTAGCATGTTTGAAGCACTGGATTCAATTCTCAGCACCATGTATAAATAAATAAAATAAAGATCCATCAACAACTAAAAAATATATATACATATATATGTGTATATATATTAAAGGGAAGTGCAGTTGTAGCTCAGTAGTAGAGCACCTCTGGATTTAAATTCCCAATACCACCAAAAAAAGAAAAAAAGAAGAAAGAAAGAAATTTGAGTGCTAGGGTTATAGCTCTGGTAGCTCATGTGCTTTGCATGTGTGAGTGAGGCCCTGGGTTCAATCCTCAGCACTATAAAAAAATTATTGTAATTTTATTTTTGAGGACATTATGTTTCATTATGACTCTACCAATAAATAACCTCTCTAAATTTTTACCTTGGAGACATATAATTAAGTGCCCTGACCAAGACTTAAGTCAATTACTTTGTTGAGGTGGTTCTTTAATTTTTTTTCCTCTTACATATTTAGTAGTTTAGTTTATTGCTACACTAGGTTTACCACAGTGGTTTCATTAATGTTTCTGGGGTTTTTGTTTTTAGTGTTTTGTTTTGTAGTGCTGGGTATTGAACCCAGAGCATCACATGCGCTAGGTAAGCACTCTACCACTGAGCGACACCTCCTGCCCTTGTCATTTATTTGTATTGTTTTTCAATGACTATTAAGATGTCATAAAATCAACCTTTGTGCATATTTTAAAATACATAATGTTGATTCGAAGTTATGTTGTATTAATCTGTATTACCTTCTGGAGGAAGTACCAACATCTTATAACATTCATGATCATGTTATTTTTAACTCATCGTCCATTAACTCATTTATTTATAAGTTTGATCTTCATAATTCCCCTGTAGAGAGAGATTAAATACCCCCATCTGCAATGAAGAAACAGACTCAAAGTCAAATACAGTTCTTTTATATTTTGCTCCTAAGTATATACTCAATATTTTTTAGAAAGCCTGACCATAAAATATTTATGGGCTTTTTTGTTTGGTTTTTGGTTTGGTTTGGGGGCATTAGGGATTGAATCTATAGACACTCTACTACTGAGCTACAATCCCAGCCCTTTTTTATTTTGAGTTAGGATCTTGCTAAATTGTCCAGACTGACCTCAAATTTGCAATCCTTCTGCCTTAGCCTCCAGAGTAGATGGGATTACAGGTATATGCCACCACATCCAGCTAATATTTGTGTGTTGATAGTCACATATAAATTAATCTTTATCATTGATTATATTATATATTCAATTTATGATCTTTATGGAAAAAGTTGTAAACTAGAAATTAGATTAAAGCTTTAATTTCTTTTATTATTAAAAAAGTAAATTGTTGATTAAGGCTATGTAAGTTTTTCAAGTTCCCAGAGGATATTTTGGTCTGAAACTAGGATGAGCACCATTTTATAAATGTGTGAAAGCACAATGAAACTGTAGAGCACTATAAAGAGTTTTTAATTACCTTTTTCTGTAGACCATTGTTTTTCTTACTGTGGCCTGGTCTTGTAGACCAACACATATCTAGATCCCCTGGGTAAAATATTAGTATTCCTTTTTTAAGCTTATTTGACTACAGCTTTTCTTTTCTTTTCCTTCCTTCCTTCCTTCCTTCCTTCCTTCCTTCCCTCCCTCCCTCCTTCCTTCCTTCCTTCCTTCCTTCCTTCCTTCCTTCCTTC